>NC_048232.1:90457278-90478043 GCF_002007445.2 Ailuropoda melanoleuca | reverse complement strand
CTGCTGTCTCAAGCGTGCGGGTCCGCGGTCTGTCCGCTCCCCCTTGCAGGTGGCTACCGCTTCCCGGCGCCCTGACACGGCGGCTCCCTCCCCCTTCTGTTTAGCTTCCGATATCTGTGCGCGGTTTCACGGCTCCCCGCTTCGTACCTCGATACTCAGCGCTGGAGATGTTCATTTGTAGAGATCCAGATGTATCTTCCTGCGTCTCAGGCTGATTCCGTGGATATTCCCTGCTGATCTGGTACCTATCCAGCTCAACTCAGGGGACCGGCTGAAAAAGGTGTCCCCTACTCCTCCGCCATCTTAACCTCCCCCCAGAACCTCCACCTTTTAAAAAGCATATTTAACTCATTTATATTTATTGGATTACTCATATAATTGGACTAATATCTGTCAACTTATTTTATGTGTTGTGCATATCAGTCCTTCTCTTTGCTTCTTTTTTCTTCCTCTTTCCTTGATGTTACTCTGGTTGATTTGACTTTCTTGAGAGACAGTCTAGTTTTGTGATTAAGGACAGGCTGACCCTGCTTTGGATTCTAGCTCTACCACTTACCAGCTGACTGTTCTTGGGCCAGTGGCCTCACCTCCAGGTGACTCCGATTCCCTCTCTGTAAAATGGGATAATAATAGTGCTTAACCATAATGTGTGGGTGAAGAGTACGTGAATTAATGTCTGTGAAGTGTCTGCAGAGAGCTATATAATTGTTAGCCCTTGTAGTCAGTTTATTTCTGTCAATTTGGTACATTTATGTGTCTGGGCATATATAAAAAATAAAACTATTTATACTCTTGCATGTTTAGCATATTTTTTATAATATGGTCTAAAATTACTCCAGCTATATATCCTTCCCTGAATGTGACAAGGACGTCCTCCTATCTTACCTTCCCCCCAGACCCACCCTTCACAACATCCATTCTGTCGTCCTTGATTATTTGCCCAGTGTTGGGATCTTTGTTATTTACAGCCGGTGCCCTTTTTCCTTTATCACGAGGTTCTGTGTATTTGTTGAAGGTGCTCTTCTGTGCCAACTGGCCTTGCCCTGTGGGGTGTGTAGGGCTTCTCTCTCTGGGATGGATTTAACTGCACAGATGGTCCAGGAAGATTTGTGGAAGATTCCTATCCTTTACCTCTTAGAATAGTGCCCCTCTTCATCATCTCTGTCCTCCTGCCCTTGCCGGTAGCCAAGGGCTGGACAGATGGGGCATTTAGACGGAGCGGTCTGGGAGCCCTTTCTGCCAGGGCTCCCTCTGCCGTCCCCCAGGCTCCCACCACCAACAAGGCAGCCAGCAGGCTGGCCTGAGGCCTGCACGTTCACATTCTGAATAAGAGAGTGTTGGGTGCTGTCACCAGGTTGGGTGTCCTGGGGGAGCAGCCAGTGGCCATGGGAGCATGGCACGCTTATCATCTACTAAGCTCACGAAACCCAAATCCCAGAGACAGACGGGCTCCCCCTGATGCGGCTGAGTAAGGACGAGTGAGCGCAGGGAAGGAGGGCGCCTTTATAACAGAACTGACGCCTGGCTCTTTACCTAAAATTACCTCTAAGTTCTCAAGCCATCTTTGCAAAAAGGAAAAAAAAACTCCCAGAAATAGGTTTTTAATTTTTTTAAGAAAATAATTTTGTAATAGGTTCATTATTTTACTTGACACTTGTTTTTCAGCCGGAAACCCAGCTCCCAGCTAAGATAAATTTCAGCTAAACACTGGAATAGAATCCAATTTAGATGTTCCACTAATTCAGTAAACCTAATTAACTCGGTTCTGCCGGTTGCGTCCGTTTGCTGGGATGTGAGGTTTCTGTTTGGTAAGCAGATAAGGAGATAAATGGGTCACTGTATTTATGACTGCTCATTATTCCTTTAATATCCACACCAGAGAGTGCGTGTCCTGATCACAATTAAAATGCTTTTATACCATTTTAGCAGTAATTGAGCGGACCCGGCAATTTGTACTTTGATTCTCTCAGTTAAGTAATTGGCGATCACAAGCCATCATTGGTTAATAGCACATTCAATCACTCGGGTTCTGCTGTGTATTTAAAAACAGCTCAGGAGCGCACTGCGATTGTGTGGACAGGAGAGCACGTGCTCACTAACCGTGGCCTCTGGAGGCCACTGCATGAACCCCCCGGGTGAGGAGTCCGGTGTCCCCCACGGCTGCTGTGCGTGGTCACCTGGGATGGTGCAGCCACAGGAGTCTTGGCCGTTCCAACAGCTCCTGATACGAGTCCCATACACGGGATGCAGGCAGATCACCTGCAAGTCTGTGACCAGCCTGAGTCCCGACCGCAAGGCCCAGCTCAGAGCTCGTGGCCGTGCAGACCCTTCCTCCGAGACGCTGGCCTCTAGCCGGCGGCGTGGCCCCGGGGGGAGAGCCCGCCGGTGGAGTGTCTGTCCAGCTAGCTCTGGCATCCCGCACAGAAGCCACCCGGAGGGGTCTGACGTTCTTCTTGCCCTATGGGTGGGAGGTCACCTGAACGGCTAGGGTTCCCAGAGGTGTTGGGGGCAGAGGGCATCCTGGCAAGTCATGTTCCCAGGGTCCCCCTGGGGCCTGGAGGGGCACCCTGTGCTGGGTGAGGGCAGTGGGGGTCCTGCCAGAGGCAGGTGGTGGCCATGGGGGCTGTTGTGCCAGGCCCTCCCCCTGCCCCTGTCCCGTACAGCCTGAGGGGCCTGAGGCCAGAGCCAAGTCCAGATTTGGACGGAAGAACTGTGGTGGGGGGCGGGGGGAGGCAGGGAGCGCAGCCGCCCGCGCCCGAGTGCTGGTCACAAGGCCTGGGGTGTGCTTGGCTGTGGGTCTCCGTCCTGGGTTCAGTCCTCCCCCCGAAGCGGGCTGGGGGTGGCAGGTCCACGGCCGGGCGGCGTGGGGCGCTGCAGCAGGGGCTCACAGCCCGGGGGAGCCAACTCTAGGTGGCCGAAGCGCTGGCGGAAACGCCCGGGGTCTGTCACGCCTACGTCCCAAATCTCAAAACTGCTGGTTTGCCAGGACCTGCTGGCCGTGCCCCCGCCTCCCCGGGCTAGGTCGGATGAGGCTCCTTAACCAGGTTCGGGCAGGACGTGCGGGGAAGGCCCCTCCGCTTGGGATCCAGAGGGAGGAGGTTTGGGGTACAGCCTGGCTCGGCGTTGGGGTGGGGCATGGGGCCTGGTGACCTCGAGACCCCTGTAACTCTGGGCTAGGCCTGGGTCTGGCTCTTCGGTTCCTTTTGTTATCAGCCCCCTTCTGTCCTCCCCACCAGGGCCCCTGTGCGGTGGAGGTGAGGGTGGTGCCCTGTGCAGGCGGAGAGCTGCTCATTTCCATGCGAACGAGGTCTTAATGGTGTCCTTACAGCAGATCCTGCAACAGCCTGGGTGATGGCGAGTCGCGAGAGCGTGTGCTTATCTGGTGGGGGGGTGGGAAAGGGGAGAGGAAGTGAGAGCGGCCCAAGAAGCAGCTGTCTGGGCATCTGGAGGGGAGCCCAAGGGGGGTCGGCCCTGCAGGGCCCTGCTCGGGGTGGGCGGGGCTGGCACCGAGCTCCGCCAGAGAAGGGCCCCCTCCCCTTTCCACGAGAGGCCTCGCACACACTGCGGCCCCAGGACACCAGGCCTGGCCTTGGACAGTTGGGAGTGGTTCCCGATAGTCCTCACGAACCGTTCCTGCTGATGCTGGTCAGAGCCCCGACCGGCAGGAGATGAGGCTCCTACACCCCAGATGGCAGTGGGGTCACCCCGTCCACGGTGTCCAAGTTGCCCTGTGTGCGTAATAAGCATCCCCAGGACTTGCTGCTGTTCCTGTGATCTGGGCTGGCCTGGCCAGGCTGGACGGCCGAGCACGGCCCACTCGCTGCACCCCCTGAACGGGATGCCCTCCACTGAGGGGGTCTGGCAGGTGAGCTCGGGCTCCTCTGTGTGCGGGTGTGTGGCTTCAGGGTCCCTGGCGTCTGGTGGCCTGGGGGGGGGGGAAGAGCCCGGCCCTGCTCTGTGGGGTCTGGGAGCCTCTCAGGCCACCGCCTCGTGGCCTCGAAGCCCTAGGAAGACGGCAGGCTCCCCGCATCAGCTTCTCCGACCATAAACGGGTATGAGAGCTCCTTGAGCAGATCAGATGGGGTGATGATGCGGGTTACTCGTCACCTCGCCTGACACTCAAGAGGAAAGCACGATGCCTGTTTTCACTGCCGTTGGTCTGGAAAGCTCACGCCGTCGATTATCAAGAAGGGATTTGGCAAACTGTTGAACACTTAGTATCACTGTTTTTATCATCAACACATTAGTATCAAGGTGTCGTTGCACATTTTCTGTAAAAACTTAACTCAGATGGGAAACCACAAATAACTAGGTAGAAAGAGCAGCCCGACTCACGGTGTCGGGAGTTGCTCTTTTTGGCCGTGGGTGGACTTCAGCTGGGGCTGCTCAGACGGCTGTTCATCCGCACGCGGGGCGGGGTCTGCGACGATGGCAGAGCTCTGTGCGAACAGCTGACCTGTAGCCTCCCTCCCGGGGCTCCTGTGGCTGGGGCGCTGCCCGTCCCTGGGGCTCCGTGCTTCCCTTCCGGAAGGCGGCTTCTGCAACATGGGTCTCTTCCCAGCCGGGTGCCTCCGTCTCACAGGGAAGCCCCTGGAAAGAGACGGGCCGCCATCAGCCCCGTGGCAGATGGAGGGTTTTCTCCTGTCCTCAGTCCTACGGGAGGAGAGAGCGTCTGCCCTGCTGGACCCGGCCCAGTCCCAGAACCTCCCCGGCTCCTTCCCTGCAGGGGCCAACGGAGACACACCAAGGGCTCTCGGCTTTCAGACCCTCCAGCTGGGAGCAGAAAGCCGAGACTCAGCCAGGCATCCTGAGGACAGCGTCCCTCACGGGCAGGACGGGTTTTCAGGGTGCGGGTGAGGCTAGACCTCCTCTCCTCTGGTGATATCTTTGGGCCAAAGAGTCCTTGCCGGGGTCTGCTTTGCGGGAGCTCCTTCCGTGCCATCCACCCAGTCAGGGAAGCACTGGACAGAGTCGTTAGAAGAAGGACCCACGACTGTGAGAAAGAGAGGGGCACAGATGATTAAAGGTCAAGTTATAATTTTAAAAGTCCTGTAGAGGGGCGCCTGGATGGCACAACGGTTAAGCGTCTGCCTTCGGCTTAGGGCGTGATCCAGGCGTTATGGGATCAAGCCCCACATCAGGCTCCTCCACTACGAGCCTGCTTCTTCCTCTCCCATTCCCCCTGCTTGTGTTCCCTCTCTCGCTGGCTGTCTCTATCTCTGTCGAATAAATAAATAAAATCTTTAAAAAAAATAAAAGTCCTGTAGAATTGATAAATAAATAAAAATATGATCTTTAATAATAGGATAAATTAGACAAACCTGTATTTATTAACAAAATCACGTATGAAAAATTAAGAAAGGAAATGCCAGAAACTCTTTTCTAATGTGTTTAAAATCATGGATTTCCAGGAAAATATAAAAAAGCTCACCCCGTAAGATCTCCAGGCCCCTGCGCTTTGTACAAGATGGGTTCCAACCTTCACGCCGCTGAGGTTTTCCTGTTATCCAGTTTTTATAGACACGGAGAAGTTACATAACCTGCTTTTAGTTTCTCAGAAGTGGTGTGACTAGTGGAGCACGTGGTGAAAGTCAGACCTCGATGAAGTTAAGGGCTGCCCCGTCTGCCACCAGCCAGCAGGTGCGTCCCCAGAAGGGCTTTATTTCCACCCGGCTCTCCAGAGTTCTGCCTGCGTCAGTGGGGTCTCAGTGTCAATGGAACCTGGCTGTTCATGGGCCTGACCGGAGCATGTCGGGGTGGAGAGGGACGCCAGGAGCATCACGGGGACAAAGGGACAGACCAGCACAGCCCAGGGCACTGTTTCCTTGGAGAACTGCTCACTCTGTCCACAGGGGTATTTTGATCTTAGACCATCACTGGCTGGGCAATCAAACCACGTGCCCGTCTCAGCCTCAAGGGCGTGCTGCAGACAGTGGTGTTGTTCCATGTGGGGACTCGGGCCCAGCATTGTCCTCATCGTAAACCTTCCTTGACACCTAAAATAAAGCACCATCATTCATTTGAATAACTATTGGATAAATGTAAAGTTCACTAACTCTGAGTCTGAGATGAAACGGCAAAGCCTCAATCTCATATCCTTAAATGTCTCAATCTCACCTGAATGTGGGCCTGTCATCTTTCATGAGCTATGAGCACTGTGACTTTGTTTCATTGTTTAATGAAGTTGTAAATGTCAAGACCAATATCGTGTCTGGAGTGAAGGTTCTTTCTGCTTTATCAGACATTCCATTAAGAATTTATAGTTCATTTAATTTTCTGTGCATGGACTAGAAATAAAGCATTTCTTTTTACAAACAAAATTCTCAAACGTATTTTTCTGGTAAGTTCTTTGGTGTGTGGGGAGATGTTGTGTGACACGGGTCAGGACACACTGAGTGGGTGGTGTATTGGTCAGCAGTTGCTGTGAGGTTGTTGCATAACAAACAGTCCCAACTCCTCTGTGGAGCACAGTAAGCGTCACGTCAGCTTGTGACTGCTGACCTCTGCTGGACAGACTCTGTCCTAAGCTGAGCCTGGTGACCAGCCTGGGGGTGGCTGAGGGCCGGGGACGCGTGATGGCCTCGGAGGGGTGGCTGGTGTGCTGAGCGAAACGTCCACCAGCCGAGGCCAGCCCAGGTGTGTCTGCAAGATGCTGAGGGGTCAGGGATGCTGGTGTCTAGGACTCGTGTATGTGTATGTAGCTGAGCAAGGCGTAGTGACCGCCAGTGAAATGCAAGAGTGCGGCGGGGCTCCCAAAGCGGAAAGAAAAAAGCCAGGTGATAGATAGAAGCTTGACAAAGCATCAAAATCAGTAAGAAAAGAATAGAGTTGAAAGTGAATAAAATAAGTAAAAAGGAAGAAATAAAATTAAGAATATTAATGACATCTTAATGTGAATAGAATAAATTCTCCTGTAAGTGACAGAGAATGACAGATTGATTTAGAAAACAAAATTCAGCTCTGTGCTTTGTAAGAAACACGTAAGAGTAAGTGGCATAGAGGTTGAATATAAATGAGTGACAATTTTAACTTTGTACAAAGAGGAATTTAAACTTAAAGATATTCGAGGGGAAAGTAGGTCATTATATAATGATAAATTGCCTAATTTATGAGATATTGAACTGAATTGGCACAAATTGCTAAGCGACAAATAGTATAACAACTAAATATGTAGAGAAAAATAGAAAAGCCAGAATAACATGGGGAAAAAAAGCATAATGGGATATTTGAAGGCGTCTTTTTGGAATTATACTGCTCTAGTAGAAAATAAAGAAGAATTAAGAGGACATGAATAATAGTATAATGTAATTTATACTCTTCAAATAGAAAGATCACTTTTGTAATATTGGTTGAATATATAAAAAATAGATTGCACTTAATCACCAAAAAAAAAAAAACATTTACAAAGCAGGGATATTGCAGGTTGCTCAATTCGACATACAAACATGGTTAGGGATTAGGAAATCCATGATCATAATACAATACACCAACAAATTCCAAAAGGAAAAAAAAAGACATTTAAGAAAATCTATAAATTATTCTTAAAAACTGTGGCAAACAGGATTTTAAGAGGACCCAGGTATATAGAGTCTGTGCAATTCCCTCCCCTTGGATGTGGGTAGAAATTGTGAATACAATGAGATCTCATTCCCATGATTATGTTATTTTGTTGGGCAAACAGGAGACTATCCTGGTGGGCCTGACTTAATCAGGTGAGCACTTTAAAGTGGCTTTTTCTTAGGCTGGAAGCAGAGAAGGAATAGGAGGGACAGGCTACTGCTAGCCTTGGAGAAGCAGCACCCACACCGTGACTGCCTGGGGGACCACGTGGAAGGTATGTGGGTGGTCTCTAGCAGCCGAGAGCCATCCCTGGCCAGGAGCTAGCAAGAAAATAGGGGCCTTAATCACACAGCAACAAAGGACTGAATTCTGCTGGCAGTCTAAGGAGCTTGGAAGCAAATCCTTCCCCAGCTGAGCCCCAGATGAGGATGCAGCCCGTGAACAGTTTCAACCTAGGAGACCCAGAGCAGAGGGCCCAGTGTGTCAGTCGGCTCAGGCTGCTGTAACAGACACCTCAGCCTGGTGGCTTATTTTCTCTACATTCCTGAGGCTGAAGGTCCCAGTCAGGTGCTACCAGGGGGGTTTCTGGTGAGGTGTCTCTTTGTGGCTTGCAGACAGCCACGTTTCCCTCTGAGTGGAGAGGGAGAGAGAGCGGGATGGAGTCTGGTGTCTCTTCTGCAAGGACAGCAGTCCGACTGGACTAGGGCCCACCCCTATGGCCCCATTTAACCTTCATTACCTCTGTAAAGTCCCCACCTCCGAATATGCTCACTTTGAGTTTAGAACTTTAACATATGAGTTTGGGGGGGACACACTCTGTCCATACCACAAGCCAAGCCCAGGCCAGAATCCGTGTTATTGTAAGCCACCAGATTCATGGTAATTTGTCACGCTGTAATAGAAAACTAATGCAAAAACCCCAGGCAAAAACTTGTCTGGGATGAAATGTGAGAAATAATGGAGAATGTAAGAACTCTAAGTCATTTCCTTTAAAGTAAGCACCCTTGTCACTCTCAGTATGCTCTGATGTCTCCAGCCATATATGGTAAGGAGACAAGTACTCAGGAATCGGTGTAAATATTGGTGAAGCAAAGAAAAGACATCTTTTTACCTAATGACCTAATTGTACAGCTAAGAAACTAAGAAGATTATTTTACAAAAGAAAAATTAAAAAAAAGAACTGACTAGAGTTGATTTAAAATTTTTGTAGAGGTGGCTGGATATAAGATAAATTTTCAACATCAGTCGATATTCTTTACATTAGCAATAAGCAGTAGGAAATAAACCCAGGACAAAGTCTAGTTAAGAGGCTTGGCTGTGGTATTAAAAACATCTTTGGGAACATTGTTGGGAGATTGTCTTTGTCAGCTGGGGTTGTTGTAGGGGAACATTGTAGACTGGGAGGCTCAGACAACAGGAATTTATCTCCTCCTGGTTCCAGAGGCTGCAAGTCCTGCACAGGGCGAGCGGGGTCAGGTTCTGGTGAGGTTCCTCCGGTTCTCCTCACACGGCCCTGGAGCGTGCAGCAAGAGGGACAGCCTGTGGTTCCTGCTTTTTTTTTTTTTTTGCAAGGACCCTCATCCCAGCCTTATTCCCCATCTGCACTGATCACCCCCCAAATGCTCCACCTCTGAACACATCCCGCCTGAATGTATGGATTCATGGGGACACCCTTGGCCCACAGCAGAAGTGACCCCTTGTTCCTGGTCAGAAAGACTTGAAACAACAAAGTTAGTTCTCCCCAAACTAATATATAAATTCCATGCAGGACGAAAGCCTGAGCTGATTTCTTGTGAAGATCAGATAGAATGACCTTGAAACCCACAGGGTGAAATTAAAATTAAGGCCCCAGAAGAGCCGAGGAAATGACAGAGAAAATCAGTGGAGAAATATTAAATCTTGAGACCCTCAGTCATGCAGATGCCGTGGTAGGAACTGGTCCGCAACGTCCAGGAACAGATCCTGGCTCACAGGAGCTGACACGTGAGGAGGGGTCACGACTCTGGGAAACGTGTCAAGTAGGACCACGTCCAGTGAGCACATGACCTGGGATCCGTGCCGTGTGAGCACGGGGGACAGGTGCCTACAAGCCCCTTTGGCAGCAAACAACTCTGAGCTCAGTCGGAGCCAGAGGTGGGGATAGTGACGTGGGATATCTAGCTTCATCTCGCTCCCGCGGATTCTTCTAGAAAAAGCCCGAAGTGCGGCGTCTCAGACAGCTGGCGGGAGAGCGGTGCTCCTTCCCAGTCACTGAGGGGAAGCTCTGTTAAGCCGTATACAGTGGTGCTTTTGTAATTTTCCAGCTCGACAGAAGGGGAGACATTTATAGAACCTTCTGTTAACTTTACGCATTGAAGGAACTATTAACTGCAAGGATTTGCATTTAAAGCTCTCCCCTCATCCATGTCCCCAGATGTGGGGAGGAGGTGGCAGGACGTAGGGCGGGCATAGGCAGTGCCCGCGCTCCCCGCCTGCACCCTGTGGTGTGGAAGGAGGAGGGGAGCGGCTCTGTCTCCAGGTGCCTCACCGGCGGGATCCGTGCGGCCTCCTGAGGGGCCTTGCTGGTGTGTCGTGGATCGATGCCGTCCGCCTGGTCCAGAATGTGGCCCTGGGCCCTGCTGGCCGCCGAGCTCTCCTGGTGCGTGCACGTACTGCACCTGCTGGTGAGCTGGGGGAAAGGACCTGCAAGACCCCACCCCCACGCCCCGGCATCCCTCCCCTCGGGCCATGAGAGGCAAACAGAGACAAGGAAGGAACTAGAGCGCGATGTGATGCGGTGTTTGCAGGGCACACAGGACTTGGCACAGACAGTCCTGCTGGGCAGAGGTCGTGTGTCGGCTGCAGGAACCCAGGGAGAGGGGTTTCTCACTGGGCGTAAACTGTCCCAGCTCTCAATGAGTGCTTGGGGTCCCAGGAGCCCCAGGACCGGAGTGATGTGGACGTGGATCCTGCCGGCTCGTTTGTGCCGGACAAAACGCGGCGTTACCAGGGGCCTGCGGCACCCAGGCCTGGAGTTCTGGCGGCTCAGCCTCCCTTTCTACCAGGCACGGCACCCGTGGGAGAGGACCGCATCCAGCCCGGGTTCCCGTCACTGCTCAGGGTCCCCCATCGTCCCTCCCTCTTGTCCAGCTCTCCCTCCATCCACCTGCAGGCCCTTCAGACTCGGCATCTTTGCCTCCACTGTGTAAAGTACGTTTGTCCAGGGTCTGCGTTCCCCGGGCGGGGGTAATGGCTGTCAGGGTGCGGGAGGCTGCACCCAGGTCGACGGGGTGTGGGAACTGTCCAGGGACACGGCTCGGCCACGCAGGCTCCCTTGGAGCTCCATGGACTGGGGACACCCCGGAGGGGCCCTTCCCCCCGTGGGGAGACCAAGGGAGGAACCAGGCCACGTTCCGGCGGGAGGCGAGTGAGGTCCTGCCTCCTCCGGTCGGGATGGCGGGGAGTCATTAGTGGGTCCAGCACTTCAGAGCAAGACGGGGCTGATTAATAAGGTTTGGTTCTGGTTTTCCTTCTGATCATCTATTTTTTTTCTGCAGAAATTCTCTGAATGACATGTAGATAAATTCTTGAAATTATCAGTGCTCCCCTTGAAAGAAGATTTCACCGTCTCACCTACGTAAGTAATTTATTAGTTACAATTACAGCTCAAAACGGCACCCACATGGGCATCGTCAAAGCTACGTTTCAATTATTCATTGAGACTTTAATTAAGAAGCCCCACTAAATTAATAAAAACCTCGGAATGAAAGAGGTGAAACACAGAAAGTCTCGACCAGCTTTCCTGCCGGCGCAGAGACTAAGCTCCCTTCTACAAACTGGCGTGTGGGCTCCCCCTCGAGGACCGCGTGGACAGCCCAAGGGCGCTGCCAGCCAGTGGACACGCTCACCTGGAGCGCTGTGACCCGCGGCGCCTCCCACCTGCACGAGGAGGACAGAGACCTAAGCCGTTAGCAGTGCGACAACCACAGCCGGGTGGGCGGGAACCCGTGGGATGGAGCGGGACCCGGTGCCCACGGTGCCCGGAGAGGGCTTTGCGGACGTGCACTGGACGAGGCCACCATCCCGTTTCTCCGTCCTGGAGAAAGGCAGCTTCCGGAAAGCTCTGTGCCCAGATGCCACCTGCAGAGCTCAGGTGTTGGGGTGGCAGGGCAGTGCTGACATTGGTGCTGATATATGTCCCACCTCGTCTCCCACCGGGCTTCCTCCTGTCTCTCAAGTGCTCGGCCTCAAAGCTGGTGAGAAAATGCAGGTTCAAACAGGAAGGAGGGCTCTGAGCGGGAAGGAGAGGCCAGGGTGGGAAGTTGAGGCCGGGGCAGGAAGGAGAGGCCGGAGCAGGCAGGAGAGGCCGGGACAGGAAGTTGAGGCCGGGGCAGGAAGGCGAGGCCGGGGCAGGCAGGAGAGGCAGGAGCAGGCAGGAGAGGCAGGAGCAGGCAGGAGAGGCCGGAGCAGGTAGGAGAGGCCGGGACAGGAAGTTGAGGCCGGAGCAGGCAGGAGAGGCAGGAGCAGGCAGGAGAGGCCGGGGCAGGCAAGAGGCCGGAGCAGGTAGGAGAGGCCGGGACAGGAAGTTGAGGCCGGAGCAGGCAGGAGAGGCAGGAGCAGGCAGGAGAGGCCGGGGCAGGAAGGAGAGGCCGGAGCAGGCAGGAGAGGCCGGAGCAGGTAGGAGAGGCCGGGACAGGAAGTTGAGGCCGGGGCAGGCAGGAGAGGCCGGGGCAGGCAGGAGAGGCCGGAGCAGGTAGGAGAGGCCGGGACAGGAAGTTGAGGCCGGAGCAGGCAGGAGAGGCAGGAGCAGGCAGGAGAGGCAGGATCAGGTAGGAGAGGCCGGGGCAGGAAGTTGAGGCCGGGGCAGGCAGGAGAGGCCGGAGCAGGCAGGAGAGGCCGGGGCAGGAAGGTGAGGCCGGGGCAGGCAGGAGAGGCCGGGGCAGGCAGGAGAGGCCGGAGCAGGCAGGAGAGGCCGGGGCAGGCAGGAGAGGCCGGGACAGGAAGTTGAGGCCGGAGCAGGCAGGAGAGGCCGGGGCAGGAAGTTGAGGCCGGAGCAGGCAGGAGAGGCCCTTGCTGCCCAGCTGCAGGGACGTGCACGCCGGCTCCACTGCTGGGTCTAGTGTTCTGACTCATCCCGGATGCTGCCAGACCGTGGGATCCGTGGGTCCGGAGCTCCGATGGGAGAGGCGCGTGATTGATTATTCTGGTCGCGGCCCGCACGGCCTGGTGCTCACGGCTCCCTTGTTTCACAGCCCTGTGGGACCCGCCGAGCAAGCTGGGCAGACAGCGGGGTGTGGACATGGATGAAGCCCAGCCCCCGAGCATCCCTCACAGTGGGGGCTGGGAGTGCACGGAGCCCGGGGAGTGACGCGGTGGGAGGGGCCCCGGGATGGAGTAGTCACCCGCCGGGAGGCCCACACGGGCCGGGACACGTGAGTGGGGCTGCGAGTGGTCACCGCTTGCAGGCGGGTGAGCACAGGGGAGGTTCTGGGAGCAGATGTGCAGGACGGCCAGGGAGGCTCTGCGTGGCCCGGGGGACTCGCCTGCGTGGCGGGGGGACTCCTCTCCCGGGTGTCACCCACCCAGAGGGCGTAAGTGTGCCCACGGGTCACGTTCATGTGTCTGCGGTGTCTGAGGGTCTGGCTCTTTTCCTCAACTGTGATAGCTGACGGTAGAGATTGATGGCCAAGGTTGTAAGCAGCTGTCCTGCTGGACACAGGACATGGACGTGGATGAGGTCCTTGGAGGCCCACGCAGTGCTCAGCGGTCCCCAAAGCGAAGGCTGCGGGCAGGCGTGCCAGGCGGCAGCTCAGGGAGGCTTCCTGCAGGAGGTGGCCGTGCACCCATTCCTGCTGCCAACAGAGAGCTCTGGCTGGGTGTGCTGGGGCCCTAGAGCCGGTGAGAGGGTGGGCCCCTCCCCACGGCCCTGGACAGCATCGCTGGGCCAGCTCATGGGCTGACCTGGGGCGGTGGGTCTGGGTGTGGCCAGTGCAATGGGGCTGTGGTGGATGGAGCCATTTGAGGGGCCCTGGAGAGTAGAGTGGGGGGCTCTCTCAGCAAGTGTCCCGCTGGAAACTCCTGGGTGCCCATCCCAGCTATTGGTTCCCCAGGAAGCACAGGACGGGGAGACAGGCCCCCTGGGGGCTACGAGACAGATTCGGGAGCTTGTGTGAGCACGGTGGACACTTCCCACATGGTTTATGGGATGTTTTGGGCATGTGACAGGTGTAGTGTTAAATGGGACGTGTATACATATCACTCCTAATGGAGGGACATCACGTGTCCCGCAGAAGTGGAAAGGAGCACAGTCACGACTGCCCCGCTGACCCGCCCCCACCAGTAACGACCCTCAGCCAAGGTCAGGCCCGGGCAGAGGGGCGTGGCCTGCACCCAGCGACGTCTCGCTGTCACCTCGCCAGACCTAGGGAAGGCGCGGATGTGCGTCCATGTGTCCAGAGTTCCATGCCCCTTGAGGGGACGGACCCTGAGGACGCCCGAAGGGCGAGAGGCAGCGAGGGGAGCCAAACCCTCGTCTTCAAGACACTCTCGGGTGTCATTTCCAGGCTTTACCGAGAGATCTTGAAAAATTGAAGAGCAGAGAATTGATGCGAGATTAATTCCTTGCACTTCTGTGCTGGCTGCTGGTTAATAATGCTTCTTTCTGTAATACCATGTATTTCATTGTCCCTAACTTAGGGACCCAGCACCGAAGCCAAGGTACTATGTTTATTTATTAATAAAACACGGCCATGAGACGATAGGAGTGGCAGTCACCACCCAGAATAGTGGGAAAGGGTATCACTCCACACCTCCTGGTATCTATGCAGAAAATAAAACGTGCTGGCCTTCCGGGGGCGGGGGGTGGCGAGCTCTCCATCGGAGGGGTTAGAGACGAGTGTGGTAGGTTTTATCTGTGTCTGTTCGGATTTCCTGAGCAGCTACACGCACTTTACACGCCTCCCGTGGTCCCTTTACCACAGCACGAGGGAGGGGTGGTGCTCGCTGACCCAGCTCCGAGACAGGTGCACACGAAATTTCCCTCTCCCTCCCTGTTTGTCTCTCTGACACACACACGCACGTGCACACAGAGTATACATACGCACACATGCATTTATGCACACACAACCACACATGCACACGTGTGCACACGCACAATGCACACATGCGTACAGACATGCACAATACACCACATGTGCATACACAAGCACACACGTACAGACATGCGCACTTACGAGCACACGCACCCACGCACTCACGTGTGTACACGGGCACACACGTGCGTGTGCACACACACCCCACACCTGATGACCCCCTGTTATCCAGGGACAATCCCAGAACAATCCTGTCCTTGAATCTCCCCTAAGAGAGTCTTGCGTCTGCTGGGCCCCCCCAGTGAGACCAGCCTGTCGTTCCGAAAGCAGCGCATGTTATCGTTACGTGGGTAAGATCGTCAGGAACACCCTCTAACAACACAAATTTAAACCCAGAGAAATGTCATCCAGACACCGAGTGATAATCTTTCTGCCGCTCTCTGATGCTCACAGATTTAGGTCAGCGCCTAGCGGACACTCCCCCCACAACAAGAAAACTATTTCTTCTTCTTGAACGTTCTTCAAATATTTGAAGGACTTTTTCAAGTGTCCTCTTCATCTTTTTTCTTTTTTCTTTTTCCTGAGCAGGGCAAACCTGGCCCCGTCAATACTTTCCCAAGCCACGGGTCCCGGGTGCTCCAACTTGCTCAGACCTTAGCAAACATCACTGAGTCGCTACCGTGTGCCGACATCGAGAGCCCTGCCTGGCGTGCGCCCCACCATCCAGGGAGTGTATGCTGCCCGGTGCTCCCCAGGCCACCACCCACCTGCCGTGGTCTGTTCTCGGACGGCTCTGTTGGGGTCCCGGTAGAACGTATCACTTCCCCACCCTGACTTTTAAACGTTTGTTAACAGCTCACGCTTACCTGACTCTTTCTGCTGTTCCCTGGGCATCATATCTTTACCTTTAAAGCAAACTTGTTAGATTTTGTTTTTTGTACTTTTAAAGGTTCCTTGTTGACGTAAGTGAATTAATGCACAAGGATATATTCTTCAAGCTCGTGCGTGTTCTTTTCCAGCTTGGAATCAGAGAAGCATGACTAGAGCTAAGGGAGAGTAGACCCTGTCCAGCCCTACACACTCATTTCATAAGGAGCAAATGGGCACGCAAGGCACAAAAGCCTTTCATTCACATTCGTTCATTCATTGCAATAATTTTATTTTTGCTGTAGACATCTTATCTCCTGTTAATTTTTTTATTGAATAGCATACTTTTAATGACTGATCATGTTCTCTGACTCCCAATTCTTTATCGCTGCTCAGCTTCCAGATACATCCATTAATACATTACTTTATTCAAAAAATATTTTAACTTTTTACTATAAAGTATTTGAAAGACTAGAAAGAATCATATTATAAATGGCAATGTATACAATGGCCTTAAAAATTATGCCAATATTTCTCCATCTATGTCTTCAAAGATTTTTCTCAAATATTTTAAAGCGTATTCTAGACATATCATGTCATTTCAACCACCAACAGTGCGTTATGCAACTTTACTTAAAAGGATACATACACACACATATAAATGATATCTGTCTGTCTATCATCTATCTATCACCCGTCCACCCATCCATCTGTTACAAAGAGCCACAATACTATTATCACGCCTAACAAGGTCATAGTAATCCTCTGATGTTCTATAATTTCCAATCCCTGTTCAAATTTCCATGTTGTCTCCAAGGGGTCTTTTCAGAGTTGGTTTGTTCCTTGACTTTGGCGGCTACCCACCGAGGTGTTTACTTTCCAGAACGGTTGTTTTCCTTAGATACCATTGATGTGTTGGAGCAACTGGCTTCTCTCGATCTGTCCCTCTCCCCGTGTTCCGTGTGAACTGCTGGGTGGAGGCTTGATCTGATTCTGGCTCGATGTTTCAGCACGACTTCTCCACAAGGATGCCACTTGCTGCTACTCGTCGTGCCAGGAGGCACTTATGTCTCCCAATCTTAAGATTGGGGGGCCACCCTGATGCCCCCTCCAATCATTTGAGGAATGTGAAAACAGCCATTGATGCTGGGTGAGTAAATCCGTTATGCTGTTAAGGCTGCACAATGGTGATTTTCTAACTGAGCTCCACTTTTGAGTAGCGGTTGTGATTTTCCTATAAAGAATACTTTTCTCTCACCGGTTTTAAACTAGATATGGGAAGATAAACATTTAAACTCTTCTATTTCCAGGGTGGACGGTTGGTTCCGGCAGCCACCCAGTTTGAGCAACAAGGTTACCTTGGTGAGCGCCGCTGTGGCCCCACGAATTCCATGTTTGACGAGTTTCAGTCGTTGCAGCTGTTGCAGTGTCTGATATTCTCATTGTTCCACGGGCCACTGAGGACTTTTTCCCAACGGATGTCTGTAGGGAGGGGTTTCAAGTTTCATCAAATTTAGAAAAAAGCCCTATGAGTATGTGAGACAGATGGACGTTGTACCAAGGGTAACGGAAGTCACTTAATTTTTCCCCGTATTTCTCTTTCCTCAGGATAATTACGGTATTTCCAAGTCCTACTTGGTTTCCTTACTTCTACTGTTTGAGTCCACTCGGTGTCTCAGTCGCTGCGACACTGTGTTGCCGTGTTTTGTTTTTTTTTTTCCCTAGCAGCGGCTACATTTGCTGCTTCTTTGTTGCTTCTCTTTCTTTGTTCATTGTGATCACATGTTTTATTAAATCCTTAAATACATTTATTTTATTTTTTTAGTGATTTTNGTCCACTCGGTGTCTCAGTCGCTGCGACACTGTGTTGCCGTGTTTTGTTTTTTTTTCCTAGCAGCGGCTACATTTGCTGCTTCTTTGTTGCTTCTGTTTCTTTGTTCATTGTGATCACATGTTTTATTAAATCCTTAAATACATTTATTTTATTTTTTTAGTGATTTTTAAAAATGTTTATTTGAGAAAGAGACAGTGAGAGCAGGGAGAAGCAGAGCAGGGAGCCCGATGTGGGACTCGATCCTGGGATCGTGAGATCATGACCTGAGTTGAAGGCAGATGCGTTACTGACGGAGTCACCCAGGCGCCCCCTAAACACCTTTATTATAGTCATTTCAAAGTCCTCGTCTGCAAGTTCAGCAGCTCTGCCATTTCTGTGTACTTTCCTGTTGACTGATTCTTCTTGGAGTTGTAGGCGACATTCTGCATTTTTACTTATTTCTGATTGGATGCCTGGTATTGTGATGTTTTTGTCGATGACTGAGTTTTCCACAATTAATTACAGGACATTTACTTTGGGTAAGACACTGTTCCAGTAACTGGGGACACAGTGGCCAATAAGCCAGTAACATGTCATGTGTTCACAATGCTTTTTGTACTTCAGGTGGGAAGACGGGCACAGCAATACTGCAAGTTACATACAACTTTTCCCTTACAAACCAAACATGCACTTTGTCTGCCAGGCTCCACGAACCGTTGGGGGAAAATAAACACCAAAAGACTCAAAGAAAATCTCAATTGCAGAAGGCACACACTTGATGGACTAGCTTCTTCCCACAATGAACAGAAGCAGCACAGGGGAGGTGTGCACCACTCAGAAGGCCCCTCACCTCCATGCTTCACTTTCTTCTTGATCGAAATGAGAAAAGCTCATAATTTCAAATTATAGCCCATCTTAGAAAACTCCTAGATGCAGGAAGGCACCCCAAGCCAACTTCTGGGCCTTTTGGTTCATGGGAACAGGAGGAGCGTGTGGAAGGTCCGGCAGGGCTGCTGCAGGGACCCCCGACTGGGGCTTCAGGACCGGGCTGCTCCAGCCCCCAGCTAAGGTCTGCCCTCTGCTGGCAGGAGCAGGCACAGCATACCATTAGAGCTGACGCTCACCGGCCGTTGCCCCAGGGCGCGGACCAGAGCCATCCCCCCACATCTGTGAAGCCAGTGTGCAAAGCCGCTCCGTGTCCACGCTGGGAACTGTGTCCCGGTCTGTGCTGGGGGCAGGGGTGCCTCATGAAACCAGGCGAGGACATGCGTTCACAGGCGCTAGCATCATGAGGTTTTGGGATCACATGATGGAAACAGGTGGTCCCTGTGCTCATGCATTGTGGGCAAACCCGTAGTCCGAGGAAAATCCAGAGATCTCAGCATTTCAGTATTTGCAGACGGAAAACAAGGTTAAGTGAAGGAACAGTTCAGCCAAGAAGATAGAAATTAATACAGTGGAAGTAAAGTAAGTAACGCACCAGGTAAACCGAGTGAGAGAAGAAGACCGTAGGTTAGAAGAGATGTATTAAGTAGGTTTTGTAAATAAATAACTATTTCCTTTAAAACACTAATAAAATAGATAAATGACTAGCAAGTCTAATCAGGAGAAGTAAGAGTGAGACCATATACATTTTATGGATGTTAAAAGAGGTTTTAACTATAGAAGGTGTGTATTCAGTAAGGGTTTGTAGGATTAATGGAAACATATTTCAACGTAAAACCCTCTGTTCAAGTGTTCCGTGGCAGCTCGGAAATCTGGGTGAGACTGTGAGTCACCTAGGAAAACACGACCACTGACTCTGACTCGAGCAGAAATGTCTGCATCCCCTTGGTAAGATAGCTTGGCAGAAGATAAGCTCATGAAAATCAATAGGTTTTCTTATTCTAGAAATAAAATACCAAGAAATGGAAATGAGGGAAATATTTTGTTCACAACATTGACAAAACAGGGATCATCTTGAAGTCCACGGTCTGTGGGGGGAAAGGTGGTCTCATTACAGCAGATAAGTCAGGATTTCAGGGAACTGCGGTAGCCCGTCGTTTTGAGGGATGCTGAGCACGGAAACTTTAATGTGGTGCCAGTTAGATCTCCAGTAATCTTATTGAACGATCTTAAAGTTCACACAGGAGGAGACTCCGGAATGGTCAAAGAAACTCTGAGAAGCACAGCGATTGGAATATTGCCTGATGGGGGTAACGTGCTCCCAGCTTCTCCAGGTGGGGCTGCCTGGCGTGGTCTCGGGCTCGGAAGAGCAGACCGGAGGGCACGGGGGGCTCAGAACCTCGTCCGCGGGGTTTGGCTGGTGGGGCGGGGACAGCGNGTGGGGTGGGGACAGCGCCCCATCTGTCCCAAGGCTTACGTGGCGGTGGTGATGGTGACGCACCCAGAAGCCAACCCTGGGGGTTTCGTGTAAAAGCTACGAATGGTCCTTAACGAGGAATTTAGAGGCCATGAAAGAAATATATTCTTGTTCAAATAGCAACGAAAATCTTTTGATAGTTTAAATAAAGCCAATATGAAAATAATATATAGCTAAAGGATTTTAATGCAAATGACAGATGTAGGATGACTATTTGTAAACTCCACGTAGCACACGATATTATTAGAACACTGCCAAAGGACAAAATCAACAAACCAACAAATGTCTGAAAAAGATGTTCAAACACACAATTATTTAGAGAAATGCAAATAAAAGAAACAATATGTTTTGTACCCCTCAGACTGAAGAAAATGAAAGGAACAACACCATGTCTGTTGACAGGGAAAATGTTTCTCTTTTATATTATTTATGTAAATTTGTTACAGTGTTTGGAAAGCAATCTGGAAAATTCTACATGTATGCTTAGAGGCTGGGGCCGCCAGTCCGTTCTCTCTGCATGGATTTGGTGGGGGCTGCTGAGACATGTGCGCTGAGAGGGGCCATCACATGCTTGGAAATCTGTCAGAAATGAAACACAATAGAGAATTATTTTTAATGTATGAGGCTGTTTCTTCAAGCATTTTGTGTGTGTGTGTGTGGGCGTGTGTGTGTGCACGAGTGCACGTGGACGCCGTCCGTGGAGAAGGGTGGCACCCGTGACAGTCTCACCGGCTGGCGTCTCGGGGACCTCAGGGGAACCCCTGGGGGCTTTGACCTCCAGGCTCTGGGCAGGTCCAGAAGCCCCATCTCCCCAGATGTGTCCTGCTGCTGGGACAGTGAACCCTTGCTACCAGGTTGTTATCAAAACCCCCCCAAAATCAATAGGTTTGGATCTAAAACTTCTGCTTGCTTGAACACATTTTTTACCAACAGATTAAGTAAAGGTATTTGAACAAAGATGTGCATCACATCTTTATATGTAAAAGAAAACAGTGAAAATCACATAAACGGGTAGCAGGAAATTGGTCCATGTGACCTGGGATGTGTTAGAAGAGGGTACATTCCTCAATCTCATAAAAACCATCTATGAAAA
>NC_048232.1:90386023-90457178 GCF_002007445.2 Ailuropoda melanoleuca | reverse complement strand
GAAGCTTCTGTGTGTGGGCGCAGGGGTCTGCAAGGTAGGGGGGAAGGAGAAGGGCTCTCCTCCATCACAGAAGCAGTGGCTGGTACAACATTCAGCTTCTTCGAGCACCCCCAATCCAGCCTCGCCCCACCCTCCGAGGGCCACACTCCCATAGCCTCTGGCCCTGACAGCGGCCCAAGGGGCTTCCTCCCCTTTTCTCTGTCCCCGGGAGTGATGGCGTTCCCACCCCCTCTGTGCCTTCTCTGAGAATGGTCAGGGCAACTCCCCAGATCCCACCCTGGCTCCCGTCCTGGGGTCCGGAGAGAGTGTTCCTGGCTCTCCTATCAGGCTGTGCAGACTGGGTTGGGACCCCTCCACCTGTTTTCAGTTTGTCCCCAGAACGGTGTTAGGTCAAGTTCAGACCCTGTAAGGTGGACGTACCTTACAGACTTTGACTTCCCGTGTCTTAGGTGCCGGCCTTCCCATGGGACCCCAGCTGCGAGAGGTGACATTGTGGGTTGCCTGTCCCAGCTCCTCACTGGAGGCGTGCAGACAGGTGACCTGGACGGAGGCCGGCCTGCTCCCTTCTGTTGCCGAAGCTCCAGGTCAGGAGGCTGGGGGGTGAACACCCGGTCCTGTGTCTCACGGAGACCCCGGGAACAGAGAAATTAGCTGCCGATGGAGGCGAGAGCCCGTGAGTGTAGGACAACGAGGTCCTGCTGGTCAAGCGCCTGCTTCTAGCCCTTCTGGTTTTGGGGTGCCTGTTGAGTGCTTCCCTCTTGTGATGATGATAATGAGGTGTCCGTCACTTGCAAACAAGTCGTCCTGGGTGTCAAATTACTGAGTAAAAATGGGAACTTTTTTCTATGCTGCAAGTTTTTACCGTATGGCGGGGACACTATTTATCATACTGTTTCTATAGGAAAATGTCTTTCAAGCACCAACTACAAGTAAAGCTAGAGGCAGAACTCGTCTGCTTTACAGGTGGACTCACAGAGATTACCGGGAAGTCACCTGTAGAAACAACACTTAAGACACGGAGAAAGGCAGACTAGGAGCCGCGCACGCGGGAGCCTGGTTTGCATGCATATTTATGAAGTTCTGCAATTTGAAAAATATCCCCGCTCTTTCCCCAGTTTCCGTTTGAGAATATATTGCCATGTGTCAGAACCAATGTGCTCAGAATCAACCCTGTCAGCCTGGCAAATGGTCACTTTCATTACCCGGTGGTACAATTCGGGAGGCAGGATTTTACTCGTAGATTCATCTAAAGATAGAATTGGAAATAATTTATCTGGTATCGACGTATGAATTGTGTTTATTTGAAAAGTTGCTGCATAGCGGGCTTAAACATGCACAGCAAACGATGTCAGAGCAAGTTTTTCCTCCTGTTTCGAAGCCCAGGTCTTTGTCTTTTTCGATATCCATGTGCTGTTTTTCACTCCGATATCTCGAGATGCTTCTCTTTGTTTGAAACATGTGGCCTCCCTGCCCATCCGTTCGGCCTATCTTCCTCTTCGTCGCTCCCATGACCTGCCTATCCCACGAGAAAGCATGGACGCATCGGCCAGGGAGAGAAAGAAGGGGGGGACACCTGAGGGTGGGGGTCGGTTCGTCTGTGGGTTCCCATCAAGCCTGGGTGCCGCATCCACCTGCTACGTCCTGAAAATTGGCGTTTGAGTCACTCTGTGAGGACTCAGACCCAACCCCTGGGTAGGGTAACTGAACACGAGGGAGAGACTATTTCTTCAGGAAGAAGTTTCTAATGGTCCGAGTGGCTGGTTACAGCCGTTTGTGAGGTCGTGAGCCTGCCCTGCTTAGAGGTGTTCCAGACGACCGGCGAGACCAGCAGCACAGGGCTTACAAGTGGGGTAAGTGTCTGAGCAGAAACTTCTCAAAGGAAGACGCACTGTGTCTGATAAGCCCATGAAAGATACTCAAGGCCACCAGTTGCTAGGAAGATGCAGGGTAAGCCCACAAAGGGACATTACTGCATACCCGTCACGCTGCAGGGGAGACAGAGCCACGGGCATGGTCACTTGCTGCTGGAGGGAATGCTGGGGGACAGCCGGGCAGCTCCCTCCGGAGGTGACCACACGGCCACCGTACAAACAGTAGCCCAGCCCTTAGGTATTTACCCAAGCACATTGGAAACTTGTGTCTATGCAAAGCTGGCGCGCGGACGCTCACAGCAGCCGTGGCCTGATGGCCCTGACCTGGAGGCACCTGGATGTCCTTCAGCGGGAGAATGGACAACGGAGCCATGGTCCACCCATGCAGCGGACACCCCTCCCCAGTACAGGGACGAGCCACGGTCTCACAGCAGCAGGGTGCACCTTAAACACTTCTTTATAAGTGACAGAGCCAGACCCACAAGACCCCATATCGTGTGGTCTCATCGATATGGCATTCTGGAAAAGGAAGAACTGTGGGAACAGAAAACACGTCAGTGGTTTGGGATGGGGGTGGCATTGGCCTCAAGGGGACAGAGAAGGTAACCTTCAGATGATGGAGGTGCTCTGTATGAACCTGGGATGGGGGGTATGTGTATCCGTGCGTCTGTCAGGACCCCGTGTGTCTGTCAGGACCCTGTGAGCTTTGCTTTGTGAAATTTGCAATCATCAACGAGAAGGTGGGGGGCCCGAGGATGAACTGAACCTAACTGCATTAACGCACGTGCGATATAAACTTGCTCTGCGAGGTGGGGGGAGAAGGAAGACTTGAAAGGAACCTTGGGAAGGGTGCTTTGATTGGACACGAGAAGGTAAGGCACCGTCCTCTGGTTGGTAACTTTGTTTCTGCACATTAACAATTCTATTACTATTTTATAGCGTTCTAGGTTTGAACAAATGAGTAAATAAATTGTAGGTAATGAGACTTTGACTCGTTATAGTAAAGCAAGAGAGGAGACTAGAACGCAGGCTGGAGCTGTGTTTTATTCAGACCAGAAACACACACACAGGCCCCCGTACCGTGAAACCCAGCTCTGTCCCCAGCGACGGCTCAGCAGCAGTGAGCACTCCTGGTGCCCTGAGCTTGGTTTCTAAATACCATGTCCTGGTGGAGGGAACAGGGTCTCCTGGGAGGCGTGGCTGACTCCAGGGCAGTGGCACACAGGAGGACCACAGGTCTGGGAGCTTGTCCCAAGATGCAGAAGGGGAGGAAAGCCTCCTCCCGTGAGTGTGGGTTGGATCTCCTGACTCATTCCTAACAGATGGGGTGGAGGGAGGGGAGCTATAGTGACAGCGGAGGGACCCAGCAGACACCCCCAGCCACGTGTCAAGGCTGTTGTCACCCGTGTGATTAATGCTTGGGGCATTAATGACCAAAATGAAAAGCTGCATGAAAGGTGTAGCCAGTTACACAGAAAGGACGTTCTATAGGGGTTGTGAGCAAGCCCCTCCAGTCCCGGGTCGCTGTCCGTGCAGGTCTCTGCAGGGCTAGACACCTCCTTCCTTCTCTGAGCACACTGACGTCTGACAGGACTGGACGCTCACCGCGGTGAGACCCATCTGGGCTCATTGGAGCCTCACCTCGATGATAAGGGGACCCGGTGTCCAAAAGGACACTCTGCAAAGCCCTCCAAACAATGATGTTCGCATTTTGGGTTCCCTTTCCACGTTGGCTGCCTTTCCCTGTGGTAGGTCTGGCCGTGTCTGGGACTCAGCATGCAGACAAGGTGTCCATCACAGACAGCCACTGTGGGTCTCTGTGGCTGCTGCCGGATGCTCCCGGACCACCCCCAACCAAGGAGACCCGTGGCCCCCGAGACATAGGGTGCCTTGCTCTTTGGAAGAACCTTCATCCTGTGTCTTTATTTTGTTGAAGAAAATACTTACGGGGAAGAAATCTGTACCAGGCCAACGCCCCCCTCGTATGTCAGGGGGCACGGCCGTGACGTCCTCCACCCCTTCGTCCCTAGAGCCCCGAGGAAGGCCAGGAGGACGTGGGATGTGCAGTGCGGGAGCATAGGATGGGCACGGACACTGCGGTCCGCTGGCGTGGAGTTTCCTCTGCTGGACGTCTTTGAAAACCAGAGGACATCTGCTTAAGGGCACAGGGAGGTCTGAATCGGCCTGAAGCCGGGCGTCTGGCCACAGCGACCCTCGGGGCGCCGGCTTTGTGAGCACCTTTCAAAGAGCCCACAAGCCCGGCCCTCTGCTGGCTGTGTGTACAAAACCGTGTAAGATCGTGCACCGTAATCCCTGCACCTCTGATGCTGATGTTGTAGCGGAAAAGGAATATCTGCTCCCTGGAGATAAAACGCCATCAAACGCCATCTGTGGGGCCTGTAATCTTAGCCATAAGTCCTGCTTGTATTTACCAGGATTTGTTTTCAAGATGGCTAATTTTAGTCTTGAATTCAACTGCACACTAATTTCCTTGTTTCTTTCTTGCTGAGAAATCTGATATAACGGCTCCTCATAGAAAGGGTCTGGCAACTTCCCAAAGCCCCACAGCCTCTTTTACTTGGAGAGAGGTTGTTTTTCCTTTCTCTCTCCCTCCCCCCACGCCCTCCTGTTTTTGCAATGTGGTGGGAATTCAGAGGGGCAGAGACGAGAGCAGGACGGTCCAGTGGAGCCTCAGAGAGTGTGAGGCCAGGCGGAGGGATGTGGGCCGGGCCGGCCTGCTCCCGTGGGCGGGTCCCCCGTCCTGGAGCTGCTGGGGGGCTCCCCGTCCCGGGGCCGCCGGGGAGACGAGCAGCTTACCCAAGCCCAGCGCGGCTGCCACGGTCCCTAGGCTCCACATCACACTGTGGAAAACATTTGGAAAGTTTCCTTCATTTTTCTGAAAGAGCCGAAGTGATGCTTGAGATTGGCTGAAAGTCTAAATCTAATTACACCAGATAATACAGAACAGCCCGTCAGCAGGGTAGAAACGGTGTGATGGGAGCTTTTTTAAAAAAGGCACTTAGCCATGAAATCTGCATATACCAGTAAATTTTATTTAAAGCAACCAAAATATGCATCTTCCGTTCTACTTCCACAGATGATGAGCTCTCGGGGGGCGCAGCGGGTGGGAGGACGGCGTCGGGTGCCCGCAGAGGGGCCTTCCTCCCAGCCTCTCCCAGGGCACAGCCCGTCCTTGGCGGAGGGGAGGGCGCAGGTAACACAGGCTGAGGGTTCTCCCAGATGCCAGATTGTGTTGACGTGTTTGTGGGGAGAGAACACCCGCTTTACCGCCAGGTGAGCCCTGAACCCCGCTACGTTGCAGCTGCTTGACCGCGGCAAGCCCACTCTGCACGGCTCTCCCCGGAGCCACGTCACAGACAAGGCTCGGGGGGTCGACAGCCCGCCAAGGTCACCTGAGAGACAGAGCCCGCGCCTGTGCCTCCAGCGCCTGGGTCCCCGGGCGCCCCTGGGTCCCCGGCCCGACACAGCGCCAGGCACACGCAGGGTTCGGTGCTCGCTAACCGAGCAGATCAGTGCGTGGCACTTGTATTTGTTTTCTCGTGTCAGAGGAAAGGCATTTTGTACCAAACCAGACGGAAGTCACCGGAAGCAACAGTTTTTGCTCAGTAAGTACACATGTTGGCAGAGGCGTGCCATCTGTCTGTCTGGAGCTGGACGTGGAGACCTAACACAGACAGGCTTCGACTGGGCTGCTGGACCAGAGGCAGAGATAATTTGCAGGGTTTTAACGTAGTTTCTGGGATGCTGAAGGGTAGAAATGAGAACCACACGGACCCTCGCCCAGAGGGCTGGATTTGGAACCTCAGGACTGCGCCAGGCGACACTGTGTGTTTTGGGTGCCCAGCAAGGTCAGGTGACGTTGGGGTGCGGGGAGTGAGGAAACCAAAATGACCAAGGGTGTGTTTAGCCCACAGCCCTTGACCCCCGGTCGTCAAACCCGGAGGAGGCGAGTTCATCATTTAATAAGAAACCGTACTGCTAAGTCCACGGCTAGAGATGGCGCCTGCTCTCAGAGCGGTGGGGGAAGGGCCGCGGCAGCTGTCCCTCCTGTCCTGTGGACAAGCCGTGTTGCGGCGTTGTCTCCCGGGCAATCTCAGGACAGAGGGGGCACACGCTGGCCCTGGGGGGGGGCCACCTCTGCCCGCAAGGCTGCTCCGTCTGGGCTCCAAGCCCACCCCCCAGATGTCCGAATTCCACATTTGCAGGAGTCCCGCGTCCCCTCTGTCCTAAATGTCCTGGCTTCTGTCTCAAAGGGACGTCATGTACATGCATTTGCCCAGGACAGAAGAACGTTCCGGGCTTTCATTCTGGCAGCAGGCGGGGGCCCACCTCCACTGCAGGCTGTTTTGTGCTCATGAGGGACCGTCCACCTGCAGGACCGTGGAGCCTAGGGAAGGGGCCCAGGGTCCCGCAGCCTCTGCATGGAGGGGCCCAACCCTGGAGACGGGCGCTCAGTTACGCGGACACACGCACATCCAAGGAGCCTTTACCGTGACATGAACGACAATGTGTTTCCCTTTTGTGCCTTTTCCTTTAAACCGTGACACTGTCTCTGTGAAGCCACGCACATCTTCCCACACGTGGTCTGTGGGCCGCAGCTTGCACTCCCTGAGTCAGGTCCCCCTGCGGTTCTCTTTGCAGGCTTTGACCCGTCTGGCGGCGTGATTTTGCACAAAGTGGCACAGAACTCCGGCTTCACACGTTCCCAAGGGCCGCCCGCTGCCCCCGTGGTCACCAGGTGGCCTCTCTGCTTCTGTGCACGTCCTCCTGGACCACAGTCCTACACGTTTGGGTGGTAGAATTTCTGCGGTGCGACTGCCCGTCTGCTGCAGGAGCGGCCGAGTCGCGGCTGCTTCGGGCCGCCCGTTACGACCCCGTGTGGGGGCTGCTCTCTCTGACCCCAGTCCCTGGGCGGCTGATCCTTTTCCCGGATGAGCTTCAGAATGCTTTATAAGCTTCAAACCGCCTGTTAGTATTTCGACCGAGCCCATAATGAGTGCACTGGAGAATGTGGACCCGCGGAGGCGGCCGTGAGAGCGGGGACTCTGGCCTGTCTGGTTCCTGGCGGTGTCCCCAGACATAAAACGGGGCTCCGCTGGGTGTGGGTCCCTAGAGCAGTGCGTCTTCCTGCTCAAGACAAAGGCAAACTCCATTTTTAAATGCGTTTTCATTTGTTTTATGTCCTCCGGTCAAGACTTCCTATTCTCGGCCCCTGTGCAATGCTTTCCTTTTTGGTGCTACTGTGAGGGCTTCCCCCACCCCCGGCAGCACAGAGGTCCCGCTGTCCCCAGGGCCTGGCTCTCTGCAGGTGCCCACACCACCCCCGGCTTCCACCCCTCCCTTCTGCAAGGCTCTCCCCTGGGGTCACCTTGCTGACGACGCCTGCCCAGACTGCCCTGTGTGAACTCAGGAGCACGTGTATGTGGGCACATGCATACGTGGACACACGTGTGTGCATGCAAACATGCACACTCACACCTCTCACACTCCCCACCACCTGCCTTATCCTCCCCATAAAGCACTCATCACTGACCACGAAATGTGACTCACCGGCTGTGCTGGCCGCCTGCCCCGGCTGGAGCTTATGCGGGATTTTGTGTTTGCTGTTTCATTCAGTCTTGTAAACCCACTGCCTCGAACAGCACCTCGCGCATGGGGTGAGCTTAATAAATATTTATTAAATAAGCAAGCTTCTCTCTTCTTGAGTCCCATGCATGAGTCTTACCGCTCCAAATGCCAGTACCATTCATTTATTTAGTTGTTCGTTCGGAAGCACTTACTGGCTGGATGCCCGACTCGGGGCCTCAGCGGTGTGCGTAACCCTCCCCTCATAAGCCCCGTGTTTGTGGGAGAGTGCCGTGGCTCCATGTGCCACAGAAAGCCCAGCACTCAGTGTTGCGTGGAGCAGAGTCCGCACTGACGGCTCTGGACGTAGGAGGAAACTCGCGGGTTCCAGCCCGTTGCCACGGACGGACCTGGCCCGAATGGCCCTCACTCCCAGTTGTTCTTATCCACTCCTAAAGTGGGTCCCCAAGATCCCAAGGAGGAGTTTGGTAGGTTTGAGCCCCTGTTATTCAAACGTTGGATGGTGACAGTCCAGCACAGGCTCCGGCGGCTCCGGCCTCGACCCTCCAGGTTGTGCAGGGGCAGGGTGGTCTCACCGTCCTTGCCTGCGGCCACCGTCCACCATCCACCCACAAGGCCCATTCTGCATTAGAGCCACAGGGAGGAGATGGACAGACAGCTTCCTCTACTTGCCGTCCGGCTAGGGGTGTCCCCCGAGCAGGGGTGGGAGTCACCCCCACAGCTCTCGTGGCTCCTCGTCCTCACACCCAGCCTTGCAGAGTCTGTTCCTGCGGGAGGACTTTGGGACGCCCTCCCAGAAGGCGGGCCCCTCTCCTGGCTGAGCCTCAGGACACTAAGGTGTGTGGGGAGACAGCTGAGAGCGGAGCAGAGAGAGACACGCTCTCAACCCCGCACACATGCAGAACCCAATCCTGCGATGATCCGTAAACTCCAAATCCCGAGTTCTTCCCGGGGGAAAGTCTCTCCCAGACACACAGGTGCTGCTTGAGGCACAGGCAAGGGAGTCCGTGTACCTGAGGCACAAACCTGCTGTGAGCATCTATTAGGCCCCTGCTGGATACTTGGCTCCTGTGCACATATTAATAGAGGCCGGCCGGACCCGTGGGCACTCAGAGGCCCTCATCCGTAGACACATGGGGTGGTGCGCGCTCAGCACCCTTAGAGAGCCTTTGTTGCTAATTATGCACCTGTGTTTCTCTTTCCTTTGTCCCCACGAGAAAGCACATGAATGGCTGGATGCACGAGAGACAGGGAGAAAAGGAAAAGGCATGTTTACACACACACACAGACACACACACACACGTCCTGTGGGCGTGCTCTACCCCAGACACTCAAGGCCGAAGGGTGTCCGCTGGGAAGGACAGTACACGGGCGGCTCGGCGGGCGAGGAAGGCACAGCCCGAGGACGGGGAGCATCCTGGACGCTTGCGCAAACATCTCTGCCTCTCCGCTTCTCATTTTCTCACTAGCAGAAGAGCTTCGCCTTTTGATGGGGCAGCTGCGACCCCCAGGGATGGTCTAAAGGGGGGTCCTGAGCTCTTTGACGTGGTCACAGAATGGACTGCGATGGCCGCAGAGCCTCTACTGCAGGAGAGGGCTGGGCGACGAGATGAGGACGGGGCCCAGAAAACCACCGGGTGTCGCAGAGACAGGGCAGGGGTGAAGCAGGAGAAAGTAAAGAGAGGCGATAACCGAGGAGACGGGGCCTGAGGGTCCCTGTGCTCACTGTCCTCTGCTCTGCGGACTGACCGGTGCATGGTGCCCTCTGGGACCCGCACAGACAGGAGCGCGTCTCCGGGGGAAATTAGCACCTTATTATCTGCCCAGTCCAGTAAAATAAAACACGCACCACCCACCCACCGCCTATCCCTCCCTCCCTCCTGCCACCATCTGTCTGCCCATCCACTCTGCAGGCGTAGGTTCTGGATAGGGCGGCCTGGGGCTCCACGAAATACTGGCTGTGTGTCCCCCGGCACCTGCTTCTGATTCTGAATAAAATCACAGCCCACGGATGTGGCCCACGTGTGTGCTCACGGTCGCTGTGCTTGTGATGCGGTGTGGGGGGTGAGTGGGCGTTTTAGCCCTGAGGTTATGGGAGGCATGGGGAGGCTGTGGCACGCTCCCAGCGGCAGGGCTGTGGCCGGGAGAGGCAGCCTGACAAAGCAGCAGTTGGAGACCAGCCTGAGAGCAGTGAGGGGAGGGCCTGGCGGGGGTGGACGTGAGTGTGCTCCAGGGGAAGCTGGTGGCGGGTGCGTGGAGGTGGTCCTGGGGGGGCCGTGGAGGTGGTCCTGGGGGGCAGAGGCCCTGCTGACTCTGCCTCAGTGGTCCTACCTTCCAGCCTCTCTACTTGGTCTGGTGTCCAAGATTCCGTGGAAGGGAATAAAGGCGGCGAGGAGCTGGGGAGTGATGGTCACTTGGACCAGGTGACACTTGCAAGGACCCTGAATACAGTGAGCACATGAGCCACGGGACAGCTGAGGACAGCAGAGGGCAGTGAACACCGGGGATGCTATGACACCAACCGCATGTCAACGGTCTCCATCAGCCACTGCTGGAGATGAAAAAGAAAGCAAAACTAGAAAGAGACACATGCTAGCCAGCAGCTAACATGCTTCCCTTCCGGAGTCTTCTTTCCTCCTGAAATGCATGGCTTTGAAATTTAATAGTGATATAATAAGTGATCATAAACCCTTGGCTTCTTCCTGAAAATGCTGCCGTATTTCTCTCCTTCGCTGAAGTCTTGTCATACGCTTACTCTCCTGGTCTGTCAGGTATTTCCTCAGTGCGTCAAAGACCTTAGTCCACGTCTTCCAGCCTCCAGGGATGCCACAGAGTAAAGCCTGTCTGGAGCCCCCTCCGCAGGGCACCCATCCCTTCTCTGTGGCTGTCCCCAGATTGTGCTGAGTCAGTGGTTTGCATTTGCACCAGGATGTGCTGGGGTGTGGACTTCTGTGATTTATCCTACTCGGGATCCCAGTACTTCTAGGATACGACACGGTGTCTCTCCCCCCCCTCCTCTGGGCTTCATGCTATTCCTTCCATCTTTTCCTTCTGGACACTCGCTCCCCTTCCCTCCCCCTCCCTCTGTGGCCCCTGAGACTCATCACTCCTGCTCCATCTCCCATCTCCAGCCTGTCTCACTCTCTGCTGCTCTGGGGAACTTCTGAGTGATGCTCTCTCGAGGCACTTAGCTGCGTTGAGCAGGCACTTAATTTTAAATTTCAATAGTTCTGTTTTGAAGTCCTAGAAGTTCTAGTTCATTCTTTTACAAATGCTCCTTTCAGTTCTGATAGCCCCTTGCTCCCCATCGTACGTTCAGTTCCCTCTCTTCCTCTGAACTTATTAAACACACTTATTTAAATTCCGAATTGGATGCTTCCAATATCCTCAGGCTTTGCTGGCCTGATTTTGCATTTCTTTGCCTCCCTTGACTCACACTTCAGGTGGCTTTTTCTTTTATGAGTTTTGTGATTTTTAATTATAATCTCATGCTCTCTTGAATAATGTGCAAAGTAGAACCCTCTAGGTGAGCTTCGTACCTGCCTCTGCTAATTGCTCTGTGGCACTGCCAATTCAGCCCTCTTTAAATGTTTGGCTTTTCTTCCTTCCTTTACTTTTTTTTGTGGGGGCAATGTAAGAAAGTGAATTTCAAATGCAAACCAGCCTAAGTGTGTTTGGATAAAGTGTGAGGTGAGGGTGTGTTGGGGCCTGATCTTTTAGAAAATGTTTTTAAATTTTTTAAAAGATAATTTTTTGAAAAGCGATGTTAGTTTACAGCAAACCTGGGGGGAAGGAGCCGAGATTTCCTGGGTAGCCCTTCCCCCACATGCACAGCCCCCCAGCCTCCACTATCCCCACCAGATCAGGTGTGTGTTACAGTCAATGGACCAGCAGAGTCCATGGTTCACACCTGGTTCTCTCTCGGTGCTGTACGTTCTAGGGGTGGAGTCTTTATTTTTTGTCTCACTCAGAGCCATGGCTGAGAAGAACAGCCCTCTCCTGCGGAAGCTAGCCTTTCTCTAGCTCGTGCACTTGCTCCTGCTCTGTTTTGTTACCCTTGGGCATCCTGGCTTTTTGCGTGTCTCTGTTCTGGGTCCACACCATTAGGACCCAGACCCTGTCGCCCTCCCTGCACACAGCCTGGGAGCCCCCAGCACCCCAGAGCTGAGCACGGCTTCCTGCCCCATCCTGCCTTTCCCGCTGACTGATGGCCGATCCTGGGTAGTCTCAGGTCAGTATCCCTGGACCCTGACCATTAGCTGACTCCTGACGCTAGTGTAGCCCTGACTTTACAAGGGGTGTTCACACTCGATCCAGCATTTCAGCTGTTCTGAGCCAGAAGGACTTCTCATTATATTTCTGAATGAAGCATGTAAACATTGCTTTTTATTTCGTGTATGTGTCACACGTGTGTGTATACATAGTGATGTGGCACATGTGTGTGTTATACATAAACATAAACATGGATGAGAGTGCCCTGTGGTGGTGGGAGGCCTTTCTTAGCTCAATACTTTCGAGAGTCACACTTTATTTTGTCCTATTTTTGCTGAATTCCCCTAAGGCACAGGATTTCCAGAGCGAAATATCTGATTCATCCATGGCTCCTCTCCTGTGGCCTCGATCTTGCCTGTGGCTCCCGGCTGATCTTTGCTTCTCCATGGGTCTTCTGGGTAGGAAGAGGACTCCAGTCCTAGGGGCTCCTGAATGGCTGTGCTCATTTCAAATCCGGAGGCATCAGCACGAGGATCAAAACAGGCATTGTAATCTTGACCCTGTAACAAGGATCCTTTCTTCTCAATTCTATTTTTAGACGTAATATGCTCCCACACTCCACTTGTTTGCTAAATGAACTCATTTTTAATCAAAAATGGCTATCATTAATTATCAGCCGTGCAATCAATATTCATTTCAATTCAGCGGATAAAACTCCCTCTCCCACCTGGCGCGCACACACGCCCCAGAAGGAAATTTATTTTCATCAGGGCTCTATGCATCATTAAGAGCTAGTTTCTCTTATTACAGCCCTGTTATTAATGTTCAGAATCCATTTAATTTCACTTTTAACTGACTGTAACAATGAGATAATTGATTTCATCGGGGAGGGGGAGGGGCCGTGACGGGGGGATGGGAAGGTACAGGGATCAAGTCCTCAGACCTAGGAGAGCTGGATGATGGCATTGCTCCCGCAGGGGGGGCTCTGACGTCACACCCCCTCCTAGACCCGGGGCCTCATCTGGGCGCTCCCCGAGTCTGTAACCGGATGGGAATGGGAAGGAAGAGAAGAACCCAAGCAGACACTCAGCCCTGCTCAAGGCAGCTGGGGAGGCCACGCCGAGGGAGAAGGACAGAGCTGGTGGTCACAACTCTCCATCGTGGGGCCCGTCACGGTGGGAGCAACTCCACATCACGGGACACAGAACAGCGTCACTGCCTCACCTGCTGGGGGACAGCTTTGTGAGGAGTGTTGCCCGTCAGTCTGTACCACTTGGGGGGTGGGAGTCTGTGTGTCCCCGGAAACAAGCAGAGAAGGTCACGCCCACGGTCACTGATGGCCCCACAGAGCCCAGACAGACCACCTAAAACTTACAAGAGCTTGTGGCTCAGGAGCTGGCCCAGAAGTGATTCTGAAATGCAGAGTATCTTCCCTGCCCACTGCTGACAAGGTCATTGAGTTCCCAGGCTAGACCATATAGAGCTGGCTGGCTCGTAATACAACCAAAATGGTATTTTTTTTTAAAGATTTTATTTATTTATGTGACAGAGAGACAGCCAGTGAGAGAGGGAACACATCAGGGGAGTGGGAGAGGAAGAAGCAGGCTCCCAGCGGAGGAGCCTGATGTGGGACTCGATCCCGGAACGCCAGGATCACGCCCTGAGCTGAAGGCAGACGCCTAACAACTGTGCTACCCAGGTGCCCCCAAAATGGTATTTTATGCAGTTCATAGCTGAAAACAATATTTCTGGAATTCTCATAAAGACAGTGAGACACAATATTCTTGCAAGGTGATATTTAAAAACCATTCACAGCAACAGGTTGGGAAAGGCACTCCAGACACAGCACCCACTACAAATGTATGTGCTAAACACACAGCCCACACGAGTGCTTACTGATGACTTCTGTGTCCGAAACAAAATTACGGGGCAAACAGACAAATACCTGAGATTTATGGGACAGAGAATGAATATACCCTACCTGGGAAGTTCTACAAATCAAAATAAAAACGTGGAAAGTATTTAAAGATGGGCCGAGGAAATGTGGCCGTTCAGGAAGGGACACACGAACGGACAGTGAACAGCCGGGAAACGCTGCCCCCCAGCAGCGCCACCGTGCATGGCCGGGACCGCACAGCCCTAGGGCGGCAGCTTCACTGTGGAAGACGAGACCTCTTGCTACAGAGAACGAGAAAGTGAGGGGGCACCTGGCTGTTGTCCCTGCAGGACCCTGAGCACAAATGACCTTGTTCTCATCACCTACAGGAAGCACATTTTTGTTTGTGGTGCCGATTTGGGGCTGGGAAAGAGGGACAGGTGGGGCCGGGGAAGGGAGGCGGGCTTCATTGCAGGGGCCTTTCGGGGAGCTGGCCGGGGGGCTGCTGAGTGCAGCTCATGGGTTTTCACCAAGTGAACGACCATCAGCTGATAAGGAACTGGGGGCGTGTCCAGCCCCTCCCAGACCTGGTGCGTGGCTTCGAGACCCATCATCAGCTTTGCCCGCCTCTGCACCAATCACTGGAATCTTAGGGTTTGCATCTTTGGTCTGGCGGCTTCTGCTCGACGTTCGTGGAAGGTCTGGGAATGCCGCCGTGTGTAGCTGCACTCGTGCGCTACCACAGATGCCGTTGTGAGGATGCCGTCCTTTGTTGACCTCTTCTGGGCTTGGGGGGCATCTCCGGGGAGTGTTCCGCATGCAGCTGTTGAGAATGAAGCCAGCAGTGCCCTTGCTGGCCGTCGGGTAGGTCTGTTTCTACCTTGGGGAGAGGCTGGAATTTTCCCAAGGGTTATACCAACTAGAGTTCGCTGAGAGTTCCGGTTGCTCCCATGCTCCCCGGCACTGGGTGGTTCTGCTGTTCTCATGTCGGCCAGTCTATGGATGGGCGCTCATGCTGTGGGGACTACCTTGTTGTCCTGAAGACAGTGAGGCCGAGGATCCTTCCGCAGCCTTCAGGGGCAGGAAGCACCCTCTTTGCAAAGCACCTAAACTTTTTGGGGGGCTGGCCTTTCTTTGTCTTGCTGGTTTGAATGGTTCTTTATGGCTTTCAGCTAGGGTTGTGGTTGATGAAACATTTTAAGCATCTTCTCTTTTTGGCTTGCCTGCTGACTCTCTTAGAGCTGTGTTTTACAGGACAGAAGTTTTTCATTTGAATGTTTGGCAATATATACATTTTGTGTGTGGTGTGAGGGCTTTTTGGGGACCAGTTTAAAAATCTTTGTCCAGTGGAAGGTCATGAAGATATTCTCCTATGTTTTCCTCTGCAATCTTTTCGTTCTGTGTTGTCTTTCACAAAATTCAGATTTACGATCCATCTGGAATGAATTTTTCAGGATGATAGAAGGCAAGAGTAAAGATTCACTTTCCTTCCCCCAAATCAGTGAGAACCATTTAGCAAAAAGATCACACCTTCCCACTGTGCCGTAGGTCCCCTTTGTGCTCAGTAGCCACATATGTGTGGGTAGGACCTGGGACTCTTCATCTAATTTATTGATTCCAATTTTCTGTGCTAACACGGATACCAATGGCCTGATTACTATGGCTTTATAATAGGCTACCTTCAATTTGTAGTTTGCAGAGAGCTTTGAACATGAGTAGATGTTGAATTTTATTGAATATGTTTTGCATCTTCCATCATGATTGTGTGAATTTTCTCCTTTGCTGTCAGTGCAGTCAATCACATTAATTCTTTTAATGTTAAACTTTGATTGCATTTCTGGAATGAAATCTGCTTGGTCGTGATTTATGCTACATTTTATAAATTACTGAATTCAGTTTACTAATGTTTTGTTTGGGATTTCAGTTCACACGCCCACGAGACCGATCTTCTGCAGTCTCCCTGTGTCGTAAATGTTCGTCGGGTTTTGGCGTCAAGGCTGTGCTGTCCTCCTGGCTCCAGGATGCGTTGCCTCTTTCCTTATTTCTGGAAGACTTTGTGCAATGCCACTACCATCCGTATCGACATAATTAGATGAATTTGCTAATAGAGCTGCCTGGGTCTGAAGATTTTTTTTTCATTGAAGATTAAACTTATTTGCTAGATACTAAAGCTTTCAAATCTATTTCCTCCCACGTCAGCTTTAGTAGGTTGTGCTCTTTTGGGGGACTGGTGGGGGTATCGGTCTCATCCAATTTGTCCAATTGACTGCATAAGTTCCTTTTATTGCCTGTTTTATTTCCTTAGGGTCTGCAGAGATATCCATTTTGGTAACTTGTGTCTTTTACTTGTATATTTTTATCGATCTTGTCAAGGGTTAATAATTTTCACAGGACTTTTCAAAGAGCTAACGTTTGTCTTGGTTGGTTTTCCTGTTGGATGACTATCCTCTCTTTACTTCTCTCTCGCTGCCTTCTCGGGGTCTGATCTGCTGCACATTTCCTAATTTTTGAGATTCAGAGCTAGATTATTGACTCTGAGCTCTCAACCTTTGCTAGTAAAAGCACTTGGATGTTCATTTCTTTCTAGTTACTATTTTAGCCGCGAATAAGTTGCATGTGTTGAAAACAAGTCAACAGGACCAAATGGATTGGCTTATGCTAAGCCCCATGTCACCAAACCTGGAGGGACTTACAGATTTGTCTCCCCAGAAATGGAATCTTAAGCCAGTCACCCAGGAACTGCCTGGTCAGGACTGTGAGGTGCGCAGCCTGGCAGACCTCTGCCTGCCCCTGAAGGAAGGGGGCTTGCGATAACCAAGCCTACTTTGCCCGGGATAATTTCCTTGCACCCGCTCCCTTCTGGCTGTCGAAGTCCTTTATTTTGTACATCTGCTGGCTGAGTGCTGCCTGGTGGGAATCCCTGGATAAAGCTAGTAAGACTTACAATTTACTCAGTTGAATTTTTAAACACATTTTATGATCATGCACTTAATTATTTTTTATATTTATATTTATTTTTACTTTTTTTTTTCAGAGAGAGAGAGAGCAGGGTGGGAAGGGCAGAGGGAGAGGGAGAATCTCAAGCAGAGACCACACTCAGCATGGAGCCGGATGTGGGGCTCAATCCCATGACCCTGAGATCATGACCTGAGCTGAAATCAAAAGTCGGGTGCTCAGCCAACTGAGCCACCCGGGCGCCCCTATGATCACGCATTTAAAATAGTTTCTAATTTCTTTATGACTTCATGGAGCTACGGGTTATTTTTTAGTATATTGTGTAACTTCCAAACATTAAGCATTTTCTAGATATCTTTAACTCATTGATTTCCGGGTTACTTCTATTGCGGTCAGAAAACACACTTAAAACACTTGAGTCTTCCATATTTATTGAGACTTCTTTATGGCCCCACATGCAGCTGATTCTGTAAAGGGCCAGAGAGCAGTATTTTAAGTGTTACAGGTCACGTAGGCTCTGATGGCGTTATGTAACTCTGCTGTCAGGGAGCAAGTAACAAGTCTGCTATTATTCAGTTCACAAGCAACCAGAGAAAATATGTGAACCAATGTGTGCTGCTTTGTTTCAATAAAACTTTATTTATAAAAATATAGAGTAAGTGGGATTTGACCCATAGGACTTAGTTTGTCGACCGCTCGATGTCATTAATGATTTTTGTTTCAATAGCTGAGGGAAGCTTGTTAGAGATTCTCACTATGATTACTGATTCATTGATTCTCATTTTAACTTCGTCAGTTTTTACTTATGAATTTTTATGATCTTCTATTAAATGCATGCAATTGAGTTTTGTTATATATTTTAGGTAGATGAACTTTCTTTGTCATTACAAAATGTCTATTTTGTTTACTATGTTTCTTGCCTTAATGCCTGCCTTATTTGATATTAATTGAACTATACCAAGCTCTCTCTTGCTCAGTGTTTGTGGTTGTAGTTTTCCCCCATCTTTATACTTTAATTTTTCTGTGTTCTTACATTTAAATTATGTCAACTTCATGCAGCATAAAGTTTTACCTATTTTATTTCCTCCTGACAATTTTAATTAATTCTTACACTTTCATTCTAAAATATTTGAGTCATAGTTGTCAACACATTATTTATTTTCTATTTTTCCACATGATTTAGGTTACTTTTCCTTTCCTTTTCTTGCAATCTTTTTGAATTAAGAAGCATTTTTCAGGGGCGCCTGGGTGGCACAGCGGTTAAGCGTCTGCCTTCAGCTCAGGGCGTGATCCCGGCGTTATGGGTTCGAGCCACATCAGGCTCCTCTGCTATGAGCCTGCTTCTTCCTCTCCCACTCCCCCTGCTTGTGTTCCCTCTCTCGCTGGCTGTCTCTATCTCTGTCAAATAAATAAATAAAATCTTTAAAAAAAAAAAAAAAAAAAAAAAGAAGCATTTTTCAAAAGCCCAACTCCCCCCCCCCCATTTTAACTGTTCATTAATAGCCGAGGGAGGGCTGTTGCAGGGAGCCCAGGCCCTGGGCAGGTGGTGGGGGTGGAGTGGGTGCAGACAGGGAAGCCAGTGTCCTAGAGCCGGCCCCATGTGTGGAGAGGACGTGGACAGACAGCTCTCATGCGGGCACAGAATGGTAGAACCACGGTGGGAAGGGGGCAGCCCTGTGTCCGTCTCCAGGAGGGAAGGTGGGGGACTTGGGAGAGTACGAATATTCACAGAGTGGCCTCTTGTGCGGCGATGAACACGGACGGTTCGTACCTGCTCCCAGCAGTGTGGACGTTCTTCCCAAACACGCTGCTGAGAAGGAGAAACTAGACAGAGTATCCGGAGTGCGTTACGACTCCTTTACGAGATGTTCAAAGACTAATGTGTGCGCGTAAGCTAAGATGTGGGTTTTCTCTGGGAAGTTTGCAGAGAAGAGGCCTTTGGGCTGCTGGTGAAGTTATCTTTATTAGTCTGGTTACGTATGTGCCCCACTTTGTGAAAACCGATGGAGCTACACTTTCTTGTATATAAGTAATTCATCATTAATAATTAATTAGGAAAAATAATGGAAGAAATCCACCACTGTCACAAGGAAAATACAAACCAAAGGAAAGTAGGAATTAAACTGTTATTTTTTAGACAGGGTAGAGTTTAAGGCGATTGCACAGAATGGAAAGGTTAAATATCTACTAATAAAAGGCAAAATGGTGAATCCAGCAAAAACCTCAATGTATGCTAAACGCACGAAGCAAAACTGTTATAAATGCAAGAATGACAAGAAGAAACCCCAATGTGCTATTTCAATCTGTCTTAGAATTTTGAAAGTTCACCGACAAACAAACAAATGCATATAAAATGAAAACGACTGTCCACAAATGTGCTGCAGAAGATGTGGGGGTGTTGGGGTAAAGGTGTCACGGACTCAGGCAGCCCGGGAGCATGGCCCGTGCAGGGTGGTGGCTTGGAGGGGCAGGTGCAGCGTGGAAGAGAAGCAAACCTCCACGGTGTTGATCCCTGGCCACACGGTGCTACTCGTTACCACAGCATCACCTAGTTGGGTGTGACTGTGGCAGGGACTCGGGTCTTACGTACACAGGGACCCCTGAAAGCAGCAAAGAGGCTGGACACGGGCACCGGGAGGCCACAGCACGACGGCCGAGGGCAGGATGAACGCACGTGGGGAAAGCGTCCTAGATGCCGTTGTTTGCAATGAAGAACAATACGGATCAATGTAAATAAGCAAAATCCTCAAATATTTTAAGAGCGACAGGGAAAAATCGTGCCCAACCACTTTAATATAAAATAGAAGCCACATTGAATGGAGTACAACCCAAAATAGCGTCATAGAAAGGGTAAACGATGGCAAAGCTGGTTCTCTGGGGGCCTGAGGCCACAGGCAGCCCCCTGACCGGCCTCCCGGAGAGCGGAGAGCAGAGAGCGGTCATCGGGGAGCGGGGAGCGGGAGGAGAGGGGGCTGGAGGGGCAGGGGAGGGTCAGGCTGCTGGAACTTTCTCAGGGGAGCAGATGGCCTGGGGGGCTGGCTCTGCAGGGGGGGCCGGGGAGGGCAGGGCCAGCTCCATGGTGCGTCTTCCCCAGCCTTTAAGGAAAGTTCAGGGCAGTGCTGGTCACAATATTCGCATCTCCAGGAAAAGACGGAGCTCCCCAATGTGTCTTGCAAAGGCAGGCTGGTTTTAGTATCAAGGTCAAGGGGAGGCCAAAGCCTCAAAATGCAGCAGACAACAGCCTACGCGGATCGCCGACGTCCCAGGGGACGCCGTTCGCGGTAGACGTAGCGACGGAGCTGGACACGAACGCCTCGTGGTTAAAGCAAGCGTCATAGCGATGCGCGGGCTGTTCCGAATCAGAAATCTATTAGCGTGATCCGTGTTAATCCAACGAACCAAAGGGAAAACTTATTACGAACGGATTCCGAAAATTATCTCGTGCCTTCAGCAGCTTCTCCCAACAGGAACTTTAGACGACGCGGAGGAGAGGAGCTCGTGGCCTGACTCCACCTGCAACGTGTCAGACGCATCTCAGGTCTGCAGAAACCAGGCGGCTTCTCCCTCCCGCGTCCAACCCCGTCCTCTGAGGGCTCAGCGCCCGCAGTCACGGAAACATGGAGAAAACAAACCTGACCCATAGCAACGTGTGCTCTCGCCTCTGGCTCGGAGGACGTCCACGCACGCTCACACTCTCACACACTCACATGCTGACGCATACACGCTCACACTCACATGTGTGTGCGCACACACGCACACACAAGCACACGACTCAAGACCAGGCCCCACAAGAACGGGCACACAGGACAAAGCCAGTAAGGCTCAGTTAAACGACGGGGGCATCTCTGAAATGAACAAAGACACTCCTCGTGAGGACGTGCACGATGACAATAGTGCCCGACGTCGTAGCGAACACGCGAACTTACCGCGACCGCCCTGAGAGCCCTGCCTGGCCTCGCGCGGGCCCAGCTCTGACTCACGGAAATAACAGTGGCTTTAGCCAGAGGTAGGTTTTAGGAAGTCGTGTCACCTGAATGCTGTTGGCCAGGCGTGAAGGCTGACCGGCGGGGACAAGGGTGCCGGCCTGGTGGGTGGGCCCCTCCTTGTGGTGGGTGGGTGCAGCCACGACTCCTGCCCGAGGACTCACAAGGTCACATCACAGTGACCTTGACCCCACGGAGGGGCCGGTGAGAAATGGACGCTGCAGGTGGCCCAGTCATGCCGTCATCTGACCGATGGGGACTCGCAGGCTCCAGGGGCCTCCTGTGGCCTCCTGACCACGTCCTTGGGACGCCAGCCCTCCTGGTCACTGCATGGGCTGTGTGGCTGTGTCCCAAACTGCCTGCCTGTCGGGCGCTTCCCTGAGGCTGGGTCTTCTCTGCAAACACTCTTCCAGGGCGGGCCCCTCTCTCTGGAGCCTGTGGAGCTGCCCGTGAGCCCCTCTCAGGGGCAGTGGCCCCCTCAGACCTGCCAAGTTGGGGATTCTCACTCAGGCCCCCGAGAGCACTGCTGCCCCGCGTGGTCTCAGCCACAGAGGGATGTGCGCTCACGGGGATGCTGTCCTAGGGGACTCCCAGGGCCAGGTGTGGCTTTCGTGTTTGACACGAAGGCCCCGGGTGCCAGGCCTGGGCTTGTGATGCGGATACCACGCTCTCAACTCTGACACGCCACGCCCGTAACTCTGAACCGCGGGGGCACCCGAGCGGTCTTGCAAAGGACGGGGGCAGCGCATTTCTTCCCGTGGGCATCTCACCTTTAAAAGCTGGTCTGGAGCTCAGTCAGCTCAGAAAACCTGGCGACCACGTTGAGCACTGGGTTCAAATGAAAATCCAGCCCGGGCTTCGGGCGTGTGGCTGCCCTGGGGCAAGTCCACATCGTGGGATGTCAACTTTGTTGTCCGACAAACAAGGATGAAATGAGGCAGGAGAGGCTGTGGGGCCCTGAGCTGTGGCCCAGGAGGCCACGCCGGGTGGGTAGACATCAGCCCCCCCCTGGTGTGTGTGCTGCCCTTCAGCCCTAGAGGCTTCTCCTCCACTTTCTGCCACTCACCCAGAGCCGGGGGACTGGTTGCGGGCCCACCAATGCCTGGGGGGCGAGCGCGCTGGGGGTCCGACCAGACGCGGCAGCCCTCAGCTCAGCAGGTGCCGGGGGTGCTCCCGGTCCTCGGCCCCTCTGCTCCATCACCCGGGGCTCCCCGTCGAGGCCGGTTCCAGCCCCCTCCAGGAGCCCCGAGAGCAGCTGCAGGTGTGCTCGGCTCACGGGGGGGGGTCTTCCTGGGGGCCACTTTCTCTGCCCACCGCCCTGGGGGCCACTTCCGCCCGATGCATGTCTGGAGGAGCTCAGTGAGCGTGGGTCTAGTTCTGCAGGGAGGGTGGGGGAGTAGCGGGCTTGTCCTCCTTCCCTCCAGGTGCTTCCTTTAATTGCAAGAGCATTGTGCTGACGACAAGCAGGAGAGCGGGGGGCGGGGAGGGGCGGTCTTGTCCCCCGCATCCTTACCCACCGAGGCTCTTCATGTCTGGTCGGCGGTTGCTGCAGGCGGGTCTGCCAACCCCCAGGGCTGCCTGGACACACTTGTGTCTCCGAACAGAGCCCTCAGCCAGCTTTCCACGCTCAGGGCGGTCACCTGAGAAGTACGCTGAGGGGCCAGGGGGCAGCCCGTGGTCGTCGGCCGGGCGGGAGACCCCGCGGGCAGACAGCAGGGGCTCCCTCCACCCCCTCCCCGAGATCCCTGCCCAGAGCAACGGGAAGGGGTCTCATCCAATGGACTTAGATGACGAAGCAGGAAAGCAGGCTCTTCGAAGGTAATCACGGAGTCCCATGCTCGTTTGGTAATATGGCGAGAAAGCGTCTGTGGCCAGTGAGGACAGAGCCCCTGGAAGCCGCCTGCACTGAGCGACGGTCCTGCCCTGCGTCTGCGTGGGGAGCACCCCATGGGCGGCTCCTTCCTGGGACTTGCAAACCCCCCACGGCTCTTCTGGGGCTGGTGTGTGCTTGTCAGGACATCGCAGGGACGGGGCGGGGAGGGCTGGGCCACGTCCTGCTTCCTCGGGGGTGAGCGTGGTGGCCTCATGTCCTTGCAACCACCGGATGTGGGGCCCATTTCCCGCCGTGCTGTCAACGCCCCCACCCCCGGTATTCATATTTCTGGGCCACTTTGCCCCCCACCTGGGCCTGTGGCCGGCCCCGCCTCCTTCCCACCTACTCGTGTTGCTGGGATGAAGGTGCTGGGACGGTGTGCGAGGCTCTTCTGGGCCGCCGCTGACCCCTCCTGGTCCACCTTCGGTCCCCTGCGTCTCCAGCGGCCAGCACAGGGAGACCCTTCCCCTGGGGGGCAGCAGCCCCCCCACCCCCCGTCTGGGCTGTGTCCTCCCCGGCTCCGTCACACGCCCACTCTGTCACCACACTCGCTGCTCCCTGCTGGGTCTCTGCTGCACTGGGCCCACCGGTTGGGGTCCGGCCACGATGCCTGCTCTGGGGCCGGCAGCCAAGGGAGACCCGGCCTCTCACGGGCGGAGCTGCGGTCCCACAGATAGGCCCACCTCCGAACCCAGGAACCCACGAAGGTGACCTTACCCTGGAAGTCATCATGCGAATGACCTGTAGGTGAGACCACCGTGGATTGGGGTGGGCCCTAAATCCATGACGAGTGTCCCTGTAAGTGACACAGCAAGGAGACACAGGGGTAGGATGAGGGGCCATGGGAAGGTGGAGTGGAGAGGTGGACCCCGAGGACCGCCAGGGCACTGGCAGCGGACACTCTGCTGGGAGCCTCCAGGGGGAATGGCCCGCCACGCCGGGTGTACGGGGTCTGGTCTCCGGGACGCGAGAACGTAAATGTGCGTTGTTCTAAGCCTCCGGTCTGGGGCACTGTCACGGCTGCCCCAAAAAACCAATCTGGTCATGCTCTTCAGATGCCCACACGGGCAGTGGCTCACGGGACGCGAGTCCCTGTGGACTCGGAGGGGTGGCCGCGCCCCCTCGCCATCCCCGCGGGAGGGGTGGCCCACACGACCGCGGCCGTCTGCTTGCGCTCTGTGTGCCGCAGAAGAAAGTGTGAGTGCTGCAGGCCCGGGGCCTGGACACAGGAGCCTGGAGGTGGACACATAGAGGCCCTGGTGACAGACGCCTGCCCGACGTGGGAGCCCCGAGCACGGGAAACCGTGCAGGCACCCAGGGGCCCCTCGCATGGGCAGCGTCCCAGGAGCCGTGGTGGGGGCTGCTCTCCCAGGCGTGGACTCTTTTCTTCGGCTTGCGTGACTTACGGCAAGTTTTCAAGTGCGCAGCTGAGCGTGGCAGTGACGATTTTCTGGCGGGGACTCTGGGAGCTGCACAGTGAGGACCCCCGCGTGCTCCCCGTCAGCCGCTGGCCTCTCCTTAAGGCAGGAGTGTCTCCCTTTGGGTCCTGCCCCTCTGGGAATTGTCTGGTTTCACTTTTATCTAAAGTGAGAAGGCTCACATCTAATCAGGCATCGTCACTGCCCGCGATTTAATTGCAGTCTCTGAATATCTTGCCTTTTTTGAGCGGTGTGGCCGGCCTTTAATTACTGTCTACTGACGCTGGCCTTTCTGTCAACAATAAATCAGCCTCCCCTCGGGCAATCGATATCTGCAAGTCACCCACCAGCCTTCCCGTGGAGGTCACATCCCTAATTCACTGAATAATTAGATTTCCATGAAAATCAGAGAGGCCGTCTGTGACAAGCCGGTGATGGTGCATTTACGATACCACACACCTTGACCACTTTTTATGGATGTCTCTTTATATTTTAATGAAAGAAAGGCAATTAGCTATAAACTGATTACCGAGAACATAATCAGGGTCATTTCTTTGCAACAAATCAATCAACAAAATGCTGATTACAGATGGTCTTTTAGGCTTGGATTAATCTATTAGTAATTAAAGCCAAGTGCAAATCCAACCTTGATCTAATTGCAGCCCGAAGGCACAAACGTCTTACTTCACTGAATGTGGAGGGAAAGCCCGTCCGTCGTCTGGGACAGTCACAGATGCAGTAACGCAGGTCTTCGGAGGAAAATGCAGCTGGGGTGATGCTTTGAAAGATGGGATCTTTTTTTCCAATTCATTTATAATTTAATTTGCATTTTTATTGTGTGTATGAAAGAAGTTTCTCCTGAAACAGAGCCGTGGAGGCCCGGGCTCGCCTCCTCCCCACGGAAGGGCCGGTGGGTGCGGTGAGGGCGCGCTGACCCCGTGGCAGGGAGCACCCGGTCAGCCCCGCGGGGAAAGTCTCCGCGAGCGCTGGCGGGATGGGCCAGAGTCTCCAAGGCGGGGGCTCTGCGGCTGCACGGAATCTCGGGCCTCCCCGTGTCCACCCCCGGGGGTGTCCTTAAAGGCCTCGTGCTGTCTTGATTTATGACTTTAGAGCAAATGTACGTTGAATTTGTGTTCCAAGTCAGAGCAGGGGCTTCCTCGGGGGAGCTGACAGGGGCAAGGGGAGAACCCAGGTCACGGGGCCCCTGCACGTGGGCACGAGGGTAAGGAGGAAACCAGCGGGGTCCTGACAGCTGAACTTGCTTGCCGGGAGCCGGCGACGGAGAGACAGCTTCTGTTCTCTGGATGGCAGGGGCTCCCTCACTGACGGGGCACGTCCTGACCCCTGCCGGCGGTCTGGGCCTCTGGGCGTCAGCTGACGACGAGCCCGGGGGGCAGGTCCCTGCAGATGCGCCCTCAGGGGACCGGCCTTCACCCCAGGTGCGCCTGTGTTGGTTGTGATCTGCGGGTTTGCGTGCTGGTCGTGGGCTGCTGGCTGCTGCGTGTGTGACCACGGGGCTTACGTCTTCGGGGACAGCAAGGCTCGGGGAAGCTGCGAAGGGACGTGCAGACACCTGTGTCTTCAGTAGCTTCTCCCAGGGGAGGGGACGGTGCTGACGCCGGGGTGAGTCGTGGGGTCTGTGGCACGTGGGTGGCACAGCTCAGACTCCCTGGCAGGATGGCGGTCTGTCAGAAGCGTCCATGAGGAATTGATAGCTCGTCCATCCCAAAGCCCGGGTTGTCCCTGGCTTTGAGCTGGTGACAGGGACAAACCCAGGAGTCAGGGTGAGAGACACGGGTGGGTTTTGTTCTGGTCTCGTTGAGGACACTGGGTGGTAGGAGAGCCAGCGTCCACGTCCCGGAGCTTCCGGTCTTTCCTGTGTCCTCACCTGTCCGTGAGGACAGTCACAGAGGTCAGGAGCGCCTCGCAGGGCCTTCAAAAGACCAGAATAGCACGGCGGACATGTTTGGTTCCAGGTTGCAGGGCGGGGCCCCATCCTGCCACCTGCTCTGGGGCCACACGTGTCACGTGCTGGGAGGAAATGCCACAGCAAGCAGGCCGCCTTGGCCACGCCTGGAGGTGGGTCCGCAGAAACCAGCTCTTCCATGAGACCTCACCCAGAGGGAGCCCGCACCCTGGAGAGCAGAGCCCGCCTCCGCCTGCTTCCTCCCACGTGACACAGAACCCCAGTACAACTGAGTGACCGACCCCTCAAGAGCGTCAGCCGTGGGCATGTGCCAGGCTTCGTAGCTGTCCCCCGTGTGGACCCAGGTCCCCGGAGTCTAGGGCGACCCGCAGAGGTGCATTTCCAAGTTGTGTCCGGGCTGTGAGCCCCGGCGTCTCCCGGGTTTGTGGCCCTGCGGGGGAGGGGGTGTACTGTCCTGCTCCCGGGGGCTGCGTGCAGCTGAAGGAGGTCGGACAGGGAAGCAGAGAGGATGGTGGCCTGTGGGAACAGCTGAAATGCCTTCTTCCAGCACCCGTGCTTGCAATGTGCATTCAGTAGCAAGCAGGGGCAACTGTGGGCTGATTGAGGGTCACATCACTGAAAGCATCTGTGCTGGCGGCCGGGCCCGCATGTCCAGGGCCGCTTCCGGAGGGCACCCCAGGAGTGTCGGCAGGCTGGGGGCCCAGGAACGTTCTGGAGCAAAGACACAAGCCCGGGGCCGGTGCTGAGGCCCCAGCAGGCCCTGGAATGTCCCGCGGTCTGGGGTGGAACGGGACACCACGGAACACACCAGCACTTCCGTGGGCCCCTCCTGAGCCTGTTTTCCTGGGTGGGGCTCTGCGTGGAGTTTGGGTCGCCCACTCTGCACACACAGCCCTTGCTCCAGGCATGCACTTGTGGCCGCCTCGCTCTGAAGCGAGCCAGCAGGCGTGGTCTTGCCCTGTGGCCTGGCCCCGCGGGGAGGGAGCAGGTGACCTCAGCCTGCCCATCCTGCGGGGTTGGGGGTGAGGGCAGCCCCGTGGTGTCTGGATCTCGTCAGGACCCCGGGGTTGCTGCTGACAGATGTTCCCGTGCACGCCCGGGGCTGTGGTAGCACGGGAGGCAGGGAGGCCACTGCTGCCTGGGCTGGGTGGGGCTTTGGGGCTGCGGTTGGTGGACTTGGCACCTGCCTCCAGGTTGGCACCAATTATAAAGGAAACAAAGCTTCACTTTCCTGATCACAGACCTGCCTGCGTGCTGCACTCTGATGCCAGAGAGGACGATGGGGGCCTGCACACCATGCGGCCCTTATCAGGGCCCTTCCTGGGGTCCTGGGGGACCCAGCTTGACCTCAGTGAACCTGAGGGGGTGGGGTGCAGGGTCCACCAGCCCTGCTGGGGTCCTGGGGTCCTGCTGGGGCTTCGGCAGGCACACACCCCACGGTGACCCCCCACGACTACACCCCACAAGTCCACACATCACCCATCTGCACACACGTCACATCACATGCACCACACACGCTGCTCACAGACCCCCAAATGCACACGCTACCACTAGCTGGAAAGCTCCCTGATCTGGGGGTGGGGGACATGTGCTTTGCCCGTGTGGGGGTGTCTGTGGGCGTCTACGCCTCGGATCTGCTGACGTCTCACAGACAGGTGTGATGGCAGAGGAGACACACGGGCTTTTTTGGAGCCAGCACATGGCTGCCAGTCCAGCGAGACATCGGGGTCGGGCTGCAGGAGGGCCCTCGTGGGCTGATTTCCCTGGGGTGCATGTCAACGCCCACCTCACCCACAGGCCCCACACACGGTCCCTCAGAAACACACCGCAGGGGAACATGGCGGTTCTCGCCAGTGAATTGAACACCCAATTTTAGGTGGGGCGTTGGCGACACACGCTGGCAAATCTGACCCTCCCCATAAGCCTGAGAGACAGAAGCTGGGGTCCCAAAATCAGAAAGGGTTGGGCGAGGAGAGGGAGTGCCCGTTTCCTTGACGGAAAGGGGAAAACTGAGGCTGGGAAGGGGTGGGGCTTGTCCGAGTCTCCTGGTCAGCAAGCACCTAGGCCAGGTCTGGTCTCTGCACATCCCCCTGCCCCCCCCCGCCGGGCTCTGTGTGCACGGGCACCCTGCGTGGCGCCTTCCTGGGGTGGGGGCTGCATGTTGGGGGGCCTGTCTGGACAGCCTGTCGCAGTGGGCCGCGTGCCTCCCGGGTGATGGTTTGGGTCCAGCCTGGGGGGTGGGCTGCCGCCATCATTATGTCAGAGCAGAAGGGCCTTGAAGTTTGAGGTTTAGAAAAAACCGCTGAAGAAGTGGAATGTGTAATTAATCAGAGAATTAGCATTTCAAAGGGAAGGAGCTCTGATCGGAGCTGCCTGAATAATGGGGAGCGGCAGGAGGCCACGGTGCCCCTGGACTCAGATGCCACGCTCACTCAGGAAAGCAGGCTCCCAGGACAGGGACACTGGTGCGGGTTAATCTCTGGTTGGTGTTCAGAGGCCGCTGCCCGTGGCTGTGGGCATTTCCCAGCACCTCCCGTTTGGGGGGGCCAGCTGGCCTGGTGGACGTGCGGGGTGCCGCTCCCACCGCCCTGCACTAACCAGCCTGTCATCGCGTCCCCATCCAGGATCCGGGGAGCTTTCTGACGGCTCCCGATGGCCAGGCCCGCATCCTTGTGTGTCATGTCCAGGAGGCCAGGAGCCGCACTGCACAAACGGTGCGCTTGTTGACGTCAGGCCGGCCTACACGGCCATCCTTCATCGCCTGTGCTGGTGCTCACTGCCTGCGTTCACGGACTCACAGGTTGTTGACTTGGTTTTCTTTGTCCCCAGATTGGCCAGGGAGCAGCGACAGAGCCCATCCGTGTTCAGGATTCCAGGCTGTGAAATGGGCCAAGCCGTGGGCTGTCAGCGTGCCACTTTATGTGCGGAATTATTCACATACATCCAGTTGTCATCGGTAATAAACAAGATGAAAGTTTTTGCTTAACAGCTGCTTGGAGAGAACCCTCGGTCTAGGAATTGGGAAAGGAAAATCTTTCATGTCACATAATTAGTTTCTTTTTCCACCTTTGATAAACACCCTCATTTAAAATGTGTTCAGGGAAGCCTCTCCTTCTGGAGCGGGCGGGAGGGGGGCCGTCCGTCGGTGGAGCTGCGAGGCCACCCCGCCCAGCCCTGCGGTCCAGCTGCCCCCACGCGGCCCATGTACCCAGGCTGCACCCACAGATGCCAGGCCTGGAGCATCGGCCCCGCAGAAGGAGACCAAGGCCTTGGACCTGGGCCATCTCCCAGACACCTCGCCCTTCTGGCGAAGCGTGTTCTGCTGTCCCAGGCCCTGGACCAGGTCGGGCCCGAAACCCTCTGAGGGAGAGGGCTGATTTACATGAGGGGATGGCAGGCGCCTCCTGTCTTTGTCCGTGGTCGCACCCCTCCCTCTGACTGCTGGCTCACTCACATGGCGCAGGGGGCAGGGTCGCTCTCCTGTTCCCACCAGTGGGCAGTTTTCTGTGGGGTTTTGTGTGCCAACCTCCCGGCCCCGTCCCTGAGTCTCGCTGTGAGAGTGACCCTCCGGCCCCCTCAGTTCTCATAAATCCCAGAAAAGCCAGCAGCGCCACCAAGCAACCCAGGGCAGGTGGGTCTGCCTGGTTCTGTGCCGGCCGCGAAGCCCCCACCATAAACCCCGCTGACGAGGGGCAAGCTGGCTGAGGCAGTGTGGACTGTGATCCAAGGGAAGGAGAACCCAGCCTGGGGGCTGGGGGCGTGTCCCGAAATGCAGGGCCTCTGGGATCAGAGCGGAGGGGCTGCAGAAATGGGTCTGGGGTCCCTGCAAATCCTGGCAGTGGGTGGGGCTGAGGGTCCGCTGAACGGGCAGCAGGGAAGGCAGGATGGAGGCTGTGGTGTCGGTGTCTCCAGGGCTCTGCCCGTGGTGAGGCTCCATCCACACCCTGACACCAGAGGAGAGGACAGAGCCTATGGCCAGGCTGGCCGGCAGCAGCACCGACAAGTCCTGACCCTCCCCTCAGCGCTGCAGGAGGACAGGGCACCAGCTGGAGGCCCGGCAGGCCCGAGGGGCTGGGGACCACATCCGCTGCCGTCCGCGCTGAGCCAGGCCTGTACCAGCCTCGGGAGCAGGCGGCCCTCCACGGACCGTAACCCCAGGTCCCACGGCGCAGGTGCACAGCGTCCCCAGGCGGGAGGAGATGCTGGATGTGCACCGAAACGGGAAAATGCTGCCACAGCCGGAAAACGGGTCCGTAGAAACCGAATCCTGACGTGATGCTGATGTTGGATTCATCATACAAAATGTCAATGCCGTTGTTATAAATATGCCGAGGAAATTAAAGACAATATGTTGGGACCAGAAAAAGAAGCGTGGCCTTAGAGAGCAAGCTCGCGGAGAGCGTCCGCAAAGCAAAGCGAGCAATAAAGAACCCCCGCGTGGCTGCCATGGACCCTGAATACACAGGGACCGAGCAAACAAACCGTATCATGGGTGGGCTTAGCCATAGAGCGGGGTCGGCAGACGGGAGCCCGGGCACTGACAACCCACAGAAACAATCTCGCCCAAAGGATGGATCCCAGTCGAGACGGGAGAGACGTGCGCAGAGCCCGATGGAAGCCGGAAAGCTTGGCCGCCGACTGAAAATGAAAACCAGCTGTGAACACGGGCGAGCGGCCGCCAAACCGGGGGTTAGAGGAAATCTCGAACTTTAACTGCTTTGCCTGGAACATGAGCAGCGGCTCGAGGCACCTGGGTTTCCACCAGAGCAGTCAGAGTGGAAGGAAAGCAGGGACAGACAACACGACTCGGAGAAACAGGACCAATGCGGGAACGTGTTAGCAAAACCAGTAAACGTCCCACGGGGAGAACGTGGCCCAAGGAGAAGCACGGGCTCTGGAGACTCCGCATTAGAGAAACAAACAGAAAACCTTCCCCAGAGAAACGGCAGACCCCCAGGGGTTCACCGATGAATTCCGAAAGTAAAAATCCCAGACAGACATCGCAGCACTTCTGCCCCACCCCCACACTTCCAGCAACTGCGGGAGGAAGTAACGCCTCTCCATCGTTTGTAGCGAAGCCCTGACACGGCCGCCGAGAAAGGCCCCCAGGAGGAGGACATGGGAGAGCGATCGTCTTTGTGGAGACGGATGGAAGGATTCTTCCCAAACACGCAGCAGGAGTTCGGCGGTGAACAGATGCACGCGGCACGACGCGGCCATGTGTGGTTTCTCAGGAATGCAAAGTTGGTTCGGTGTTCAGAGATGAATCTGTGGGATTTCCCTCATTGCAGAATAAAAGAGGAAAGAACATAATTAATTGACGTCGAAAAATAACTTGGCAACACTTAGCGTGTATGCGTGATAAAAACATGCATGCATGAAATTTCAGCTTGATACGCATCACCAGGTAGCACCGTGCAGGAAGTGCCGTCCAGGTGGCATCAGGCTTACTACTGTGACCTGATGTTTCCTCTGAAGATCGGGAAAGAGGCCAGAAAGCCCACTCCAACCCGCGTGTTGAACAGCGTCCTGGAACTGCAAGAGCAAACCGTGAGACAAGGAGGACCCGTACGATGGTTTCACACGGAAAGGGCAGAATTTCCTTCATTTTTAGAGGACGTGATTGTCTCTGCAGAAAATCCCCAGGTGTCTACAGGAACCCTATTGGCGTGGTAACAAGGTCAACAGGTAAAAACCATTGTGTTAGTGATACCAGCCACAGACAGTTGGAAAGTAAATTTAAAAAATATCCATTTTCAATTGCAGAAGAGACTGCTCAGGAATATGTCCATGCGGGCGATGCAAGGTCTGTGCACTGACAGCTACGGGGTTCTGCGGAGGTAAATTAAATCAGGCCCCCAGAAAATATGGAGGCCGTGTTTGTGGGCTGGGAGACAAAGTGTTCGTGAGATAAGTCCTCTCCAAATTAATGTATCCCAACAGCTCTTGGATAAAACATAGAAATTGGCAAGCTGCTTCTAAAAAACATATTGTCCTGCCAAGGCCCTGGAATAACCAAACAATTTCGAAAAAGAAAACGTTTCTCTCCTCCAGTTTATATGGATATTTAACCACATTTTGTACAGAAATTCCTAAAGTTTTGTCTTCTCCGCCTCAGGTTACAATGTTCCTGGACCTGCTCCCGTGGCCTGCTTGAGGCCGTGACGAGCCACAGGGCCCCCTCCCCTGTGCCGCGCTCTGGGCGGTTGGTGGTTCCGACTCGGGGTTCCGGACGCTCCCTCGCTGCAAATCTGCCCTGAGCTCCGTGGCTTTGACAGTCATCACAGCAGGAGCCGAGGGGGCCAGCGGGCTCATGAGCTGTTCCCAGGGTTCGAGCGGGCCGCACGCGATCTCACGTGCACCTGCATCCCAGGCGCCAAAGCTCCGTGCCTGGACCAGGAAAGCGGGAAAACGCAGTCTCTCTGTGTCCCAGGAGGACGGGAAGGGTGGTGGACATGGCGCCCTGTCTTCCTCGGGCCCTAATTCCTGCCTCCAGGTCTGCCTGCATTTTCAGACGGTTGCTTGTCCCGGCCACAAGCTTCCACGACGGCTCACAGGCGGCTTCCTGCAAGGATCTGCTCATTGCCAAGTTCAATCATGCTGCCTTCATTCCCACGCCGTCCGAGGGCCCTGTGACCTTCAGGTGCCGAGAACCTCGACGGGGGAGGATTCGGAATGCGCTGGGAATGTTCCTGGCTTTCGGGAAAAGGCTCGGATTCCTTCTCACCGGCCTCTCTGAGAATTAAACCCGGTGTTGCCTGTGGATGTGGAGACGTGGGTCTGGCTCGCAGTCAGTGGCCGATGCTCGCGGGCTGCCCCTGGGACGCGCCTCCCCTCGCGGGGTCCCAGAGGAGGGACCTGGAGGCACCGCTCGTGCTGGCAGGCGGCTGGAGCTGAGGCCCATCCTCGCCTTCTTTCACGCTTGCCTCTGAGGTGAGCGTGGGAGCATAGTGGGCCCACCCTGCAGACAGGAAGGGTGTAGAGGGGCGGGAGGGGGACAGGACCGTGGGGTCTCTGAGGCGGTGGGGGCCCTGATGCCCAAGCAGGGCCGGCCATGGGGGACGAGGGGACGCTCATCGCGTGCCGGGACGGTTGGGATGCGTTGACCGGAGGCTGGGCCTCGAGGTCAGGGGGGCAGCTCCTGAGTTCAGCCCACTGGCGCCGGCGGCGGGCAAAGGGAAGGCAAGTCTCAGCGTGCAGCGTCCGTGAGCGTCCGAGGCGGGTCTGCGGAAAACGGCAGAAGATTCCGGTGAGAGGGTCCAGTTATGGACTGGCCAAGCCCAACGCCTGAACCGGAGGCCAGATCGACACCTGCAGGCCCAGGCGGGGTCTCTGGCACACAGCGCGCGCCAGCTTGGAGGGATGGTGGACGCCGCCTGGAGCCACCCGGCCAAGTCAGCCTGCGGCTTCTGGCCCGCATCCTAACGGCACCAACGCTGCCATGCTATGGTTTTCAGAAAGTTGGCCAGACGCAGAACGGTCAGAGAGACGTGTCTGAGGCCACGTGTCACCTACTTCTCACCCCCGATACCAGTGACTCGGTCCAGGCTAACGAGGTCTCGGCTGCCACGGTGGACAATGCCGGCCCAGCCACCCCAGGCGCAGAATCATATCTATTCTGTGCTTCTGATGTATGTGACCCCCTTACCTACAGCTGTCCACTACGACCCCCGCTCGGTCACGCAGCGCTGAGCTGTCTCTGAAGGATTCTGTGGGTGTGGCTGGCATCTGGGACCCGCAGTCGCTGTGGGATGCCCCCGACAGTGGGAGCGGCTTGTTCTAGCCAGGGGCCAGGCCTCCCTCGTCAGGCGGACAGGGGAGGGGCTCCGAGAACAGCGGTAGGATGGCAGCTAACAGTGTGGCATTGCATGCGGACGTGGCGGACAGAGCAGATCCAGAACGTTCTCACTGCACACAGGACGTGGCAGTCACACGAGGGGAGGGGTGTTAGCGGGCTCCGAGCCGGGGGCGGCTGCCTGATCTGTAAACACTCGGGTCGGGAGGCTGCACATGCTAACGGCAGCCCGAGGGGTCGGCTGTCCCTCCTTAACGCTGGGAACCCCAGAAACTACGTACTTTTCCCTCTTTTTTCACAGAGGGAATGAAAGTAAAAGCTTAGACCGATTTTATTTTTTCCAAGAAGAATAGAGAGAAGGGACCCATTCCCTTTCTGTGGGGAAAGTTGTCCTCAAGACAGAGAGACACGTGGTGTCTCAGGGGCTTTGCCTCCCCTGAGGAGCGGGGAAATCTTACTTCCAAAGTCTCCGAGGGGCTCCTTCAGTGTTTCCAACCATGCTGTCTTTTTCCTGAGACTGTTAGGAAAATGGTCAAACTGTGCAAAACAGCAAACACGAAAGAGGAAATAGACATTTCTAATATATATTTATATAATCAAGGTATTACCAATTAAAAGGCCAAATTCTACATTTTTTTTTGCTTATATATTTAAGCAAAAATGAAAAAAAATAGTTTCCCTAATGTCAGCAAGTCTGTGGGGAGAAGATATTTTTATACACAATGGAAGGAATGTCAACCGGAACAGAATTTTAAAGACCCATTTAACAAAATGAATCAAAATCTAAAAATAATATTCTTCAATAAAGCACCTTTGGACTTGGGTCTTTGATTTCAGTGGGTCTGAAACCCCAAATGCTCAGGTCTATAATGTCGTGGGATGCCATGTGCGCGTGGAGGGCCTGCGCCCGTGACCAGTGGGAGGTTACAGAGCGCACAGGAAAGACGGGGTGACCGTCCCTCACACTCGTGGGCTCTGCCGCCGGATCTGAACCGGGTTTATGTGCCAGTGAGACCCTGGTTGTCCCGGGCCCTGTGCTCTGGTCCCACTTTAATGTTTTGATGTGCGTACACACAGAAGGATCCCGAAATGGGGTATAACGTCATTTGTGGAGCAAAGTTGCAGGCGTATTTCCCTCCTTCTTTGCCTTTGCTGTGTCCCGTGATGGAGCGCCGTGTGCGGGAGGAGGGTGTGGGCTGAGGTCTGGGGCAGCGGTGCTAAAAACAGAGACGCGGATGGGGCTTCCGGGGCAGAGGAAGGGCGGGAGAGGGTGGTGCCAGGCAGCGGCGGGTGTGCTCACACAGTCTGCAGTGCGGATGCTTCTGGAAGGTTTGAGAAAAACTGCACAATGGCAGCTTGTGAGAGGCGTTGTGCTCCCAGCTCAGATTTTCCGCGCTACGTGGAAGCCATGGGAGGCCCCGAGGAGCTTAAGGAGTGGAGACGCAGTTTAAGAATCCGGTTCTAGACCCCGTTGTGGCACGCCTCCAGTGTCAAGTCTGCAGGAGGCCGGACCAGAGCAGGAGACAGACAATCTGCACTCGGGAAGCGTTCGCGGCTCCGTGCCCAGCAGCGGCTTCCGAGCTCTTCCTTGACTGGGTTCAGAGGTGTGGTTCCCCCTCCCATCCTCCATCCTCAACTGGGGCCGATCCTGGTCGGAGGGAGAAAGAGTCAGATTTAGCGTCTCGCTGAAAATCTGTGGTTACTTTTAAAATAACATTAATTTAGTTTTTCCTGATAATGTCTGTGTTTTGTTCTAGAAGAATTCTGATCATGTGGTCCCAGCGATCTCCAGCCAGCTTCTCTGCCCTTTCTGTGATGACCGGGTCAGGCAGGGTCATGGTGGGCCGGGCTCAGGAGGTGGGTGCAGTACAGGGGTTCCTGCTCCGCTGCGTCTCTTCGCTTTCCATGCGGAATACGCCCTGGGCGCTGGGCTTCCTGTGCCCGGGGCGCCTCCTTGTTTGCACGTCACCCGGACTCCGCGGGATGGTGGGTTTAAAATACTCAGCACGTACGTAAAAGAGAACTCCAGGTGGTTTCCACAGCAGACGTCTCTGAGCGTGGATGGTCTTGCCCCCCGCCCACAAGCTGCCGCCGCTGGGGACAGGCCGGGAAGATGGGTCGTGGCCTCCGGGCTTTGGTGGCCAGTCTGCCCTCCTTCCCCTGCTCTGGCTCTGACTCCGGCTCTGGGCGAGGGTCTCCACTGGGGCCTCAGCCTCAGCCCCACAGAGACGTGCATGTGGCTTTCAGCCCACGCAGAAGCTACCACGATGGATAAACCGATTGTGTATCATGACACGGACCAGGCCCAGGGTAGGGAGCACGCTCGCAGGCACCCCCGTTATCTGCCACGTTCTGGGGGGATCAGATGTTTGCGTGATGCTGACTACGGGCACTGCCTCCTCTGTGCCTGGTGACGGTGGGATGGGAGCAACTTCTCGTTCCAAAAACGTGCAACGCGTGAGCGGTCAAGTCAGGCTGGGGACTGAAACCCTTCAAGTCAGGAGACCTATTTGACCTGACCCCAAGCCCAGGATCAGTGTCGTGTCAGGACGTTTTGCCCCAGACTCCGGTGGGCGGGGAAGCACGTTGCGGACAGGCCGTTTACAGCTGGGGCTTTGCGAGCAGGACACGTGGGTCTCTGAGCCCAGCTGACCACTCATGAGCGGAGGAGTGGGGCGGGCGGGGAAGGCCAGAGTCCGTCCTGTCTTGGATAAAAGGGGGAGTCACCCCTGGGGCCTCTGGGTGGCGAGTCTGATACAGGTGCAGGGGCAGGGGCAGCCATTTGCGGTGAACCCAAAAGGCTGGGCTTCTTGGCCGCCACTGATTTCTGGGAGCCTGGAAAGGCCCACGTCGTCAGGGCCCATCACTTGTGTTTTGAAAACCCGCGACTCCATACTCACTCTGGTGGCAGGTGGTCCAGCGCTCAGTCCGTGCTGCTCACCGGACCCGCGGCGGGCGTGTTACCCTCTGAGCCAGACAGGACAGTCAGCGTGCAGACCAGATGCCTTCTCGAGGAAACAGCTCAAGGACGGAAGGACTTACAGACACGCCTCTGCTTTTGTCCACATACAGTCCACGAGCTGCCGTGCTTCTCCACCCCCAGACACTTCTCTGCTTCTCTGCTGACCTTGACCTCCCGCTGCTCCCCGGTCCGGTGGGGTCTCCCTCCTGCTTTCCGGCACCCACACAGGAGGTCCCAGCTGAGCAGTGAGCTCCTTCCACCCTCTGCCTGGGGTCTGTTTGGGGGCGAGTGTGGCTGCCCCATGGTGGCCACATGGGAGAGTCTCACTCCTTCACCAGCAAAGCTGGGGATGGATTCCGCCTCCTGCTCACGGTGAGGGGAGAGTGGGAAGCTGAGCACGTCTGGACGCCACCTGCAACGCTTGGAACAAAGACCCGGCAGGGGGCTCCGCAGAGAAATCTGGAAGAAACGGATATTTGGTGACATCGCTGATCTTCTGATGACCCCAAACACGAGGCTTGTGTTAACTCTGGGATTTTAATTCTTGTGAATTAATAAACTTCCTCTGGTTGGATACACGTAAGATAATATATGGGACGTAAACATAAGTCACAAAACATTGTGATAAAAAGAAACAGCGTTGGACCTGAGACTGCGAACATTGTCTACATTTTTCCTTCGGCTCGTTACCCGTCTTTCCTGCCGACGGCTTGTGTGTCCTCCGTTTGTTAGCTCTGTGTCCCTAACAACCCTCAATTTGTCACTTTTTTCAGTGTTTATGGTGTCTTTTGATGAACAGATGTTCATATTTTAATGTAATTAAATTAATCAATGTCTAATTTTATGGTTAGCATTTTATATTTGTTTATTTGCTTTAAGCAACGTTCTCGGCTGCGAGGAGAATTTCTGTCATAGTCTCAAGAACTGCCTTTCGCAGCTGCCCGTCTGTGCGGAGTCAGGTCCCCGTGCGAATTCTGTTTGCTGAGTGTTTCTGGTTGGCTGCTTTTGTTGGGTTAAGGAAGATTTATTCTACCACTATTTTTCTAAAGCTTTTTTAAAATCGTAATTTTAAAAATCACGAATAAATATTGGGTTTTATAAGATACTCTTTTGCGTATCCCAGGGTAATTATAAGATTATTAATTCCCCCTAATAGGTAAATTTGCTGAGTGGTAATTGTATATTTCTCATATGTAAAATGATTCTTGTATATCTTGGATGAAACAAACACTTATATTTTTATTGATTATGGGACAATTTCTACTAGTATGTTGCTTGGAGCTTTGACGTCTACATTTTGTTTTGTTACTGGACCTCTATTAGCCCACCGAGGATTCAGAGGGTACTTATTCCTTTTCTAGTCTTTGCAACCATTTTTATGAACACAGAATGGCCTGTCCCTGGAAGGTTGAGGGCATTCACTATTAAAACCACCCGGCTCTGGTGTTCTTAAGTACATGCTTTGTTTATTTAATGTTTATAGGACTACGAGAGTTTCTATTTTTTCTTACGTAAGCTTTCATGCTTTTGAGAATTGTGTATTTTACCGAAGTGTTCGAATGCACCCTCTGAAGTTGTTCCTCTCTCCGCCTTTCAGTGTTTGCTGCAGCGAGGTGGTCTCCCCACCTCCTGATGAATGATGTCTGATCGTCTCCGATCTCCTTTGCTGCTCTCCGACCTCGCAGAGACTGTGTCTGCTGGGTCTCTCCACGGGACCCACCATGTAGTGGTCTACGCTTCTGTTCTTACTCTAAAGTCCCGTTAGGTTCATTTATGTCTTGTTTCTCTCATAGTCTGTACCTTCTTGTTTTCTGGATTTCCTTTCCTCAGAGCTCCTTTCCTGAATCTCGCGCCTGCTGATTCGTGCTACATTCGCGGTCACTCATCGCTAGGTACATTTTTATTCCCGTTGTAATGTGTTCTCCGACGCATTCGTTCGTTGGCAGCTGTGTTATCATCTCCTGCAGACTCCCCGCCTCTGGGCTGCAGTGTGATGGTGCCGACTCTCCTTTATGGTGGTGCTTCTGTGTGAGACGGGGTTTTGAACGGGAACGACTTTCCTCCGGAAACCATGAAGGTCATGCTGAGAATGACCCTCTAAAGAGGGTTGTGCTGGTTTGGGTAAAGGCCAGTGTGACCCAGGGCTACTTCTGTCCACTTGCGGGGACACGGCTGTGTCAGGGGCCTCTGTTTCTGCTACCCTGCTGCGGCTGGGCCTGGGCTGCGTCCCCAGTGTCCCTCTGGTGGCCACCTGTCACCTGACATTCCTACCACCTCTCTGCAGGGCTGCTTTCTGATCCCTCCTCCTGGCCCATTTCCATGACCTTCTGGGTCCTTGGAAGGAAGACACATGGTTCCCATGGACTCTACCTGTGACTCTCCTGTGAGGAAAGTGTCTCATTTGTGTCGATCTTCTTGCAACCAAAGATGCCAATTGGCCCAGGCCGGCCAACACCTCACGTCCACCCTGCGGCTTGTCGGCAGGTCCGAGACCACTCCCGTGGCCTGTCTGCGAGATCGTCACCAGTGTCCCGCCCCAAAGTCCGCACGCCCTCGTGGGCGACATGTCAACGAGACCCGCTGAGTGCACGGGTGGGACAGTGAATGTGCACAGTGCCCCAGGGGCCGCACGGCAGGGTCGTCGAGGTGACCGTGGGGGACAGCGAGTCACCGTCTACACCACAGGTGTGCTTACTGATCTGGATTGTCTGCGTGCTCAATTAGCTGAATCCTGCAGGAGCGGAATTAAGAGTTCACTGGAAGTACAAGTACATCTGAGGTTATTGATCTTGAAATTAATTTTTGCTGACCATTCTTTTGGCAAAGTTATAATTCAGCAGTGAGGCTTTTTCATGAAAACAGGGTGATGTAACATGTTAATGGGTTTATCCCCTTTTATGATTTAACAACACGCATCGATATTATCCCGATGGCATGTTCCCATCCTCAGTGTGTGTTCTCTGATGTGCAGACTGAACTGTGTTTTTCAAAAGGTATGCTGGCATCCAGACCCCGGGACCTGTGAATGTGACCTTATTCGGAAGTAGGGTCTTTGCAGATTGATCGAGTTGGGATGAGGTCCCACGGATTGAGGGACCACAATGCAATGACTGGTGTCCTTCTAGGAAGAGTGGATGCGAGGCAGACTGAGGGACACATGGACAGGAGGTGGGACGGAGGCAGAGGTTGGGGGGCTGTGTCTGCTCCCGCAGGGCCTTCAGAGGGAGCTGGACGGTCCTGCCCACACCTCAGTTTCGGACTTCTGGCCTCTGGAAGTTGTTGATGCCACCACGTGTGCTGTCCTGTTCCAGCAGCCCCGGGAAACCCATCTGGGTGTGCACTGTGATGCCCTGACCTCATTTCTGCCATCCCTGTGAGGTGAGGTGCAGTGGAAGGAGCTCATCAATCCAGCACGTCCCCGAAAGGTGAGCCGGCCAGAGCCACTCCATTCCTGACCCTCAGGTATGTCATCGCCAGCTGTTTATGCTCCTGTGAACCTGTCGTTTGCTCACAGAGGTCTTGGCATTACGGCGGAGTTCTGCCAGGTGTTTCTGCAGAGGTGGGGTTTCCCCCACAAAATCCCTCTTCGTGCGTGTTCCCTCACTTCATCCTCGACCACCCTTTGAGCCGCAGCTGGTGCTTCCCACTGGAGGTCCCGAGGCCCTGATGGCGAGGTGGGCATGTCCACACCTGCCTGCCACATGTGGCTTTTCCTGCCCCTGTGGTGACAAGCAGAGACCTCTGTGTCTTTGCGTGTGAACAAGGTGGGAGGAGCCGGCAGACGGGCCCGCGCTGGACCTGCATTGCTGCTTCCTAACGAACCGCGGGCCCCAGCACGTGACCTCACAATGTCCACTTCTCCAGCACGAGATAGAGACAATCGTGTCAAGTCTCTGGCTTGTTTGTGACACATTAAATGAGGTGACGCCCACAATGGGAAGCAGCTTGGGCCTGTGGCAGCCATCCACAAATGGCCATGTTTACTAAAGTGTACATCCCATGCAAATGGGTCCAGGTTTTAATGTCATCAATCCAGTGCAGACCCTAAAATCATGACAATAATAACAAAAGAGACCCCCGCCCCCCTTTTGGGGCACTGATTCGAGCTTAGGTTTGGGCAGAATTTGTCTGAACCAGGACGGGCAGCCCCCAGATGCCTGTTTCAGCCGACGCTGCAGGGCTGGCGGGATGTTCCGAGTGCCGGGAGCCCAGGCCCGTGAGGCTGTGGCGGAGGGAGTGGGGGCCTGGGGCGGGTGGTGGGGTCTTCGGGCAGCTAAGGCCTGGGGAAAGCCAAGGGGGGGCCTGGTCACGGGGAAGGAGCTCAGAGTGTGGACTTTACCTCGTCCATGCTGGCACCCAGCAGCCTGGCTAATATTCTAGAAGTGAGTCCAGGACTAGATTTGTCAGAAGTCAGGTAGGTGGACTTGAGGCTGAACATGACGACAGTCAGGGGTCCCGACACGGGGTGCTGCCTCACGGGGCAGTGGAGCGGTGGTTCCAGGGGACTTCGGAGGGGCGCACAGATCTGTGTCTCGGGGTGGAGGCCGTCCGTGTGCAGGGACGTGGCTCCAGGCCTGAGCTCCCGGGTCCTCCCTCCAGCTTCCCCAACCAGAGCTGAGCACGGAGCGCAGGGTTAAGTGTGGGCTCATGGAGACGGGCCTGTCCTTCCCGCCCCTCCAATCCCCTTGTCCGCCTCCACACACACGCACCCCCAAACAAAACCAACAACAACAGAACGGTGGACTTTTCAAACGAGTGTTTCTGGGGGTTCGGCACCATCTAAACACGAGCCCACACGGATTCACCACTCTTCTGAGGTTCGCTAGCACAGCCTGGTGCACACCCCGCTCGGAGTGGGTTTCAGCTCGGCTTGGGCGGCCCCCCCCCCAACTGCTCAGGTCGTGGGCCAGGCAGCAGCACGGGGAGCGCCCCCACGTGGCGCTCACAGTGTTCTCGGAGCAAAGCGGGGCTGGGCAAACGTCTGCAGGGTGAGCAGCCTGCCCCAGAGGCAGCCGCTCCACTCTGCGAGCACCGCTCAGCGCCCGGGCGCCAGAGCCTCGGCCCGGAGGCCTCCTGACCTTCCCATCCTGCAGTAATCAGCTCGCTCGTACCCGGCGCCGCACTCACTGGCCCCCAACACTCCTTTTCAGAGCTGCAAGATCCTTCCCCGCGGAATCTGCCAAGCCGCCTGGCGCAGTCTCCTGACACGACATCGTTCTTGCCGTCTGTTGGCGCAGGGATGTGCCTCCCCGTTCAAATCCCGGCAGCCCGTGAACATCCCAAGCTCGGTCTGCAGCTGGGACACCAGAGCCCCAGGCTCCACGTCCGGCAGCAGTGGGGCCACGTGGGGCTGTGTCCCTGCAGAGTGACCTCCTCCTTGGAAGAGGAGCTTGACAGAGGTGGGTGTGGACCGTGCTATGGAAGGACACGCAGGCATCCGCTTGAGGGAGGACCCGCGCCAGCTTCCGCTCTGGCGAGCCCCCCTCCCGCAAGCCGCTGTCCTGGAAGCACTGGGTGCTGGCCGCCCACATCCTGGGGCTTTGCTGCCCTGGGCAGCCACGTCTTCCCGTGGTGGCAGGGTTGAAGGACTTCCGCTTTCACTGCCGCGGTGGGGAGGCAGGTGAGCAGCTGTGGCTGCTGGGGAGCGCTGAGTGCCACACTTAAGGCCACTCCCGCAGTTTTACGGACCATTAACGATTTGCTAATGTTGTTTTAGCTTGCAAATTAGTGCAGCTCCAGGTCCGGGAGGCTCCGTGGCTGTCATCAATCAGATGCAAACTCTTCATGCATGAGATGAAAAACGATTTCTAGTCTTTGAAGCTCAGACAGCAATTACCGAAACCAAAAATTGGGGGGAGGGTGCATCCCCTCAAAGCACTGTTAGCAGTTCTATTAACTTGATTTCTTGATGCAGGAGAATGAAGCTACAAGGAACTCAAGTAGGGGGACCTTCACTTTGCAGTTAGAATAAAATTGGCAACTGTAAGAGGCCGGGAGAGACTGGGGCGCGAGGAGAGGACCAAGGGTGAGCGAGGACTCAGACCTGCGGGCGTTCCTCCCGCTCGACACCAGGTGGAGCCCTGGGGGTTCCTCTGAGGCTGTGGACACACTTGGAAACCACTTTGTACCCCCAGCCTGACCACGATGGATACCAGCATTTTTTCCTGTTAAAGATTTAGATGTTTCTTACCAGTTTTATGCCATTTCAGTTTGGAACATGGTCCAGAGAGGGTGCTGGGACGCTGGTGGTCTGGGTTTGGATGCTGGTTTTGGCAGTCTATTATTTCTATTATTATCAAACTTCCCATAAGGACTATAACAGCGTCCCACCAGGAAGACTCGGGGTCTTCAGGACGACAAGCCGAGTCATGGCTGCTGCCCATCCTGGACTCGGTGGGCGTCTGGATCCTTGGAGCCCCTTTCCCCGGGTCAGGGCACGGGAGGTCTTCCTGGCATTCTTCAGCAACCGCAGATTCTCCCTCACGCGGGGCGCTCACTCACCCTATGAGCCAAGTCGTGCCATCTTTACACCTTACTGAAGCTGACCTGTGTCCCCCCCAAATTCTGATGTTAAAGTCCTGACTCCTAGGACCTCAGAACGTGACTGAATTCGGAGAGAGGGTCTTTAAAGAGGTGATGAAGGTAAAACGAGGTCGTATAGTGTGGGCCCCTCATCCACGTGACGGTGCCTTTGAAAGGAGAGATCAGGGCACACACACACAGGGATGGCGGTGTGACACAGGGAGGGACGGTGTCCACACGGCACATGGAGAGGCCTCTGGAGAACCAGCTCCGCCCAGGCCCGGATCTCGGTCTCCTGGCCTCCAGGACCGTGAGGCAGTAAAAACCCATCATTGGAGCCCCCGTCTGTGGTACTGGTAACAGCCACCTCCAAAGAACCCGACGCGGTCCTGTCTCAGAAACGGGGACTCCCAGAAACACGAAGGGCGGACGGCCGCCAGGCTCCCGTGTGTCCTGGGTGGCAGAGCTGGGCTTCTAGCTCGGACGGCGGGACCAGAGTCTGCCCAGGGAGCAGCACTGCTGCCTCCCCAGGGACGAGGTCACGAGCCTCTTGAGACGACAAACGTGCGTTTGTGGCGGAGGGGCCGCCAGGCCGGTGTCCCCACGGCCACTGTGAAGACTCAGGTGTGTGAGCACCCTCGGGCTTGTGCTCGGCTGTCCCTCAGCAGGACAGCGCCACCTTCCGCAGGGACGCGGCCCCAGACCTGCCCCGTGTCCTCACGTCGGCGCCCAGATGCCCACGGTGTGCGGCGTGTCCGGTTTCCCCCATCCCATCCGCGCGGCGATGCGCGTTCCCGCCAGCTGTCCTGTGGATGTGAGAAGTGGCCGCTGAGAGCGGACGATGCTGAGCGCGGCCGAGGAACCGGTCACCCGAGGCTCGGCCCTCTCCTCCGCCGCCCGCCAATGCCCCTCCCCGCAAGCTCTCCCTTCGCTTTGTCTTCGCTTCCTGTTCCGCGGCTGAATTTCTTCACTGGTTTATTCACTGTTTCTCCCCCTTCTCCGTCTCCTGTCTTCTTTGTCTTCTTCTCTTTCTGTCGGTCTGTTCGGCCCATCTTGTCTCGGTTTGAGGGGATTTCATCTTTCACAGACATTAGTTCGTCCCGTGGAAGTTGCAGCTTTTGCCATCTGAGCGCGCCTTCTCTGTGCTTCCTTTCAGCGCCTTCCAGCGTCACCAAATATTTCCTTTTTATGGTCTGCGTTAGTGCTTTAAAATGAAAAAGACCCTCCCTATAAAACGTGTGAAATACATTCTCAGTTTTATTTTGGATCTCTTTATAGCCAAGTCATAAACCTGTATCCCGGTGGGTTCGCCACCAGCACTAGATGAATGACCCGTCCTCGGGACCGTGACTTAAAATAATGTCCTTTTAATTCCGACAAAGCGAGACCTATTGAATTCAGTGATTTATTTGGCAAAGAGTACCCAGCTGCCCTCTGGCCGTCAAGAAACGTCGCTTACTAAGCACCTACTATGTGTCAGCACCACCGCACACACTGGGGCCACAGGAGGGGAAGCAGCCTCCGCACCTGCCTCCTGGGGCTTCTGTCCAGTCGGCGAAGCAGACGGGCCACCGTCCAGACCTGCTGCTGCCGGTCGGGCCGGGGACCGGCGGGGCCCTGAGGTCCGTGCCGGCCACACCCGTGTACTAGTCTCTTCTGCTTTATATCTACGCGGGCATATCTAAAGGGGGTGTGTGTATAGCATGGAAAATCATATTTCGTAATTATGCAATTATAAATATGTATTTATAAAATAAAATTAACACATTTTAATAAAGTACATGTTACATAAAGTATATATCACATACGTATGTCGTATTCTGTAAGAGCGTTTATCATTTATCATATATGATATAAATACAATAATATAGAATATAGAATGTATAGTTTATTTTATAGAGTACTGTATATACTATAATATATAGTATGTTGTAGAACACAATATACTCTATTATATTATATTAGGGCATATATTATATATAGCATATACATATTATAATACATATTGCATAATATATAATTAATATATAAAATAAATTGTAAAATATTACATATCCTTATAATTCTAGAGGTGATATATATAAGCATTTGTATGCATCTCCTGTATGTATACATTTTATGTATTTATACACATTTTATGTACATTTTACATACATATGTATGGCAAATGGGTGAAAATGCCATCTGACTGATGGACTGGGGGGGTCAGGAGCACAAGCCCGAGGTGGGCTGAGGCCCTGGCTCGGGGTGCGGGGGTGCGGCCGTGAGCAAGTGCTGGGCGTTACAGCGTGCTGTGGTTTTAGGAAGCTGAGCTGGAAACAGGAGACGTCTGGAGTGTGGGAAGGAAGAGACGCAGTTGCAGGTTGGGTGGGGGGAGGCAGGCGCAGGGGAGGGAGCGCATCCACAGGGCGGGGGCGGGGCGGGGACAGCCCTCAGGTTGCCGCAGAGGCTGCGGGTTCAAGGTGGCCGAGCACGGGTGTAGCCACGACTGACACGGAGCTGCAATGAAAGGTGGACAGACGGGCCTGAGCAACAAAGCGGTTTCCTGCAGCTTCGTGCTTTCAGATTGGACTCTATTGATACAACTGGCCTCAAAAGTCCCTGAGGCACAAACTGTAATTAGTACAATTAGTTCATTGAAAAATTAAAAATGTAAAATGTGTGATCCCGATGAAAATATTTCAGTAAAACCAAAATGAAGATGGAGATGTTGGCCGTGTCTTATCTCCCCAAGTACTGAAATTTGATGTAAGAATTTACTCGGTTCAACCGAGGAACTCCAATGCTGGCTGAATGAGAACGCCATGATTCCGATGAAAATATTTGTACGAAGGCATTGTTGCAGAGAGATGGCTGAGCCCAGGGCTGTGACGGCGCCCAGGGAGCCCCGTCTCCGTGTTGGAGAACGGGAGGGTGCGTGCAGGCGATGAGGGTCTTTCCCAGGGACACGTCCTGGGAGGCTCGAATATCAACATAGTTGTGGACAAGAATGAGAACAAATCCTGGACATGGAGGGTACGTGAGTGCACAATGGTGGAGCAATGGGGGACGGTGGGAGGCTAGTCCCTGGGTGGGGGCTGGGGTAGCAGGGACGAGTGGGTGTTGCATTTAGAGGGGACTTTTTATTTTGTTGTTTTAAACTTTGTATTTTGAAAGAATTTCAGACTTTAAAAAATGCAAAATGTGAAAAATAAGAGTACAAATATTTTTTAAAAGAAACAGGAAAATATGGAATCATAAAAAAGGTCTTTAACAAGAAAAACGAGAGAAAGAGAGTAAAGAAAAAAACCAAATGACAGAGGGGCCAGGGAGAAGGCAAAGAGTGAAAATATCCCCTGAAACCCTACGTTCTAAGTATCTCCACTGTTTGTCAAAAGTAAATATTTATGTTAATTAAGAAATACAATAATGAAGAGAAGGGAATTAAGAGAAAAATCAGGCTGCATTAAAACAACAACTGTAGACTGTTCATAAGAGTCACATTTTTTAAATCAGAACACGAGAAATTTGAGAACTGATAATAAAAGGAAGGAAAAGCATGTACTATGTGAGCCCCTCGGAGGGAGCTGGATGGCTCTGCCAACACCAGGCGAAGCCGACTTTGAGGAGATCATATCAGTAGAGATAAAAGGAACAGTTCATTACTACAGAAGGGGCAGTTCGACAGGAACTAAGACAACCACACATCCCTGAGGATTGACAAACTTGTAAATTTGGAAAGAAATAGAAACCAAATCCGTCATCTGAGAGATGCTCCCAGGCCCCTCTGGGAGACTGCGGGGAGGTGGAGTCAGAGCAGGGCCGATCCCCATCCCCTGGGGCACTGAAAGTGACACCCCACCTGGGCACACCTGGACACACCTGAATACACCTGAACACACTGAGCACACCTGGGAACACTGAGCACACCTGAATACACTTGAGGACACCTGGGCACACCTGAACACACTTTAGCACACCTGGACACACCTGAGTTGTGGGGGAGCGCCTTCTCCCTCGTTCTCCTGGGCCGCTCACATCTGCCTCTAAAGCAAGTCCCCTCAATGGGTAAAGGACAGAAACTGGAACGATCCTCTGACCTCCAGGAATTAAATGGGAATCAGCAGCAGAAATGAGGAAACTCCCCAGCACTTGCGGATTCAGTAATATCCCCTGTGGAATAAGGATGTCACCAAGGACGGCCTGTGTTGACTATTTCCTGTGGGGGACAACCCAGCTCGCGCCCCAGCTCCGCTGCACCAACCTTGCTTGGGTGGATTCGGAACGTGTGCGGAGCTGTGTCCCCAGCTCTGTCCGGTTCCCTGGCCACGCGTGCCCCTCTTCCCGGGTCGAGGAGAGCGTGTGCGGTGGGTCAGTCAGCTCACCCGGGGGGCTGCATGCTCCCTACCTGCACTGCCTGACGCGGTGTCCTGGTGAGCGGCACCGAGGGGTCTCCTGTCCCTGTGTGCCATTTCGGGAGGAGCTGCTGGAGGAACTGTCTTCTGCACAGTAAGCTGTGAGTCGGGGATTTCTTTCTCCAGATTATACCAAATCCACTCCCTGTTTAAAGCCCTTAGACCCCAGCTGGTCTTGGCCGCTTCCTCTCCGCTGGACCCCCGCAGGTGTCCCCCTGCCTGCTGACTCTGTGTCCTGCCCTATACCCACTCCCCACACCAGAACCGGACCCATGTTTATAAACACACGTGGGACCGTGTTACTACCCCCAAGGAATCCTCCAGGCTTTTGGAACACAATCCATGCGCTGTGACACGACCTTCCACACCAGTGTGGTCTGGTCCCCGCCTGTCCCTCCGTCCCTGCCCTCCACTCCGTGCTGGAGCCCGGCTCCTCCTCCCACGGCTCAGGACAGACAGGTGCTTCCACACCCAGCACGGGCCGTCCTCATCCCCACGCCTGACCGTGGGTCACCTCCCAGAGCGTCTTCCCTGACACCCCAGCCCTGCCCTGGAGGTGACGCCCACTCAGCTCAGAGAGCCACCCAGGTGGGCACGGGGACATCCCTGGGCGTTATTTCTTCAAGCTCTGTGTCACTCCACTCCCACTGGAGCTGTGCGTAGACGGGCGTCTCTGCATGGCTTCGCGGATGGCGTGGGTCTCTGAACTTCAGCCGGAGAGTTGGCTAATGCGTCCTTGGACAGGTCAGGGTGCCCAGGGCTTGAGTGTGCTCACCTGTGAAGGGGAGGCGGTCGCTGCAGAGATGGAGACTGAGAGCACGTTGAGTGCCTGCGCGGCCCCCGGCACCGAGCAGCCACAGGCACGGGATCAGCCGCTGTTACCGTCAGGATTCCTCACGCGCTGTCGTGGCAGAGAGCGTGCGGGGCGGGGGAACGCAGTCACGCCCTGAGCAGTGTCTGGGGCAGAGGAGGGGCCCCTGCAGCACAGACAAATCATAGTGGGGTTACTATTCCATACAACGCACCCTCTTTCCTCTTATTAAAGATCTGTCGGGTTACGCATCTCACGCTGCAGCCCCACGGCGGTGTTTGCGCCTGGATCCTTCGGCTCCGGAGCAGAGCCCACGGAGACACGGACACCGCAGACCCTGGCCCCTGAGTTGACCCTCCCCCAAAGGTCCAGAACACAGAGCTGGGCAGGTTGCTGGCAGCTTGGGAGCCACCGGAGCCCTGCCCTGGGGACTCGTTGGGTTTGGGTATTTGCAGTCAAGATATGTCCACACCCAGCAAGCAAAGCCCGGTGATTTTTCTTAAATTATCTTTCTGCAACATACACTCAGTGCTTCTCATTGTAGAACATTTGGAAAATCCAAACTAATAGAAAATGCAAATTGCCATCACACAGTTCTGTCCCCTGGGGGTAAATTATTCCAAATGTTGGGTTAATTATTTCTATCATTTTTCATTCACAAATTTTTCATCATTGAGGGTATGAAATAGATGAAACTTTTTATCTGCCCTTACTCTTAAAATTAATAAAGAAAACATTCAATGCTGTTTTGTAACCGGACGCATTTCTAACCCAACATCAGGATGACAGATGGACGTGCCCACGTCTAGCTCCTGGCTCCGACACCCACAGTGACAAGGTCATTCCCGTATTTTGGCTCCTGCCTTGGGGCTGATCTGGCCGCACTGGTGGCTGAAAGCCTCCTTGAGCCACACCTGTGCCTCCCGTCTTGGCACTCCCTCTCTGTGCCCTGGCACTTTTGTGTGTCCCTTCGAGCGGTGGGATGCAGGGCAGTCAGTGCTGCCATGCTGGCTCGGAGCCTGGGTCTGGTGGGTCCTGCTTGCGCTCTGCCCAGGTCAGGAGCTCACACGTGCTCCTCGCACCACCAGGAGCACACGAGCCGAGTGGCCAGTAAGGAGGGACACCGGGAGCAGAGCTGAAAGGTCACGGCCAACCTGGTCAGCAGATTGGCCCAACTGACCCACAGACCTGATGGATGGAATAAACACGTGTTCTGTTTTGGAATAACACTGGTCTGGAATAAACACTGATTTGGGGCTGGTTTGTCCTGTAGAAATAACAACCGATAGAGCCATGTCCTGGGCAGGCGGCCACGGGCACCTGTTTTCTTGTCTGTAGATGGAGACAGTCAGGCTGCTTGTCACTCCCCACCCCTTCCTAACCCCACGTCCTGGGGCATCACTTTCGACTCCTATTGTTCGCATTATTTTTGCGGTTTTTTATTATCAAGTCACACGGGACGCCGAGCTCCGTTAACTCTGCCTTCCTGGTGGCTTGGCAACATCGGGGACTCTTTCTTCCCAGGTCAGGTTCAAAGGGTTCTGGCCCACAGGGCGGCCTTCCCACCAGCGATGCAGGGCGCCCGGCGGCTCCTCCCTCCAGAAGCCCCGCCACCAGCACGCTCGGCTTCGAAGGGAAGGGGAATGGAGGACCGTGCACTGAGCTCTCCACCGCCAGCCCTGGAAACACATCACTTCCACCGCGGGGACATGGCCACCCTCAGCAGCCAGGGACACAGCACATGCTGGGGGGGACAGGACACGTGCGGGGGCTGGCGCCCTGGGTGTCGCTGACAGGGGCCTGACTCAGGGTTTTACTAGACTGTTTCTCAAGCTTCCGTTGTGATGAACGCGTATCACTCGGTGCTGAGCTTGCAACACGCTCTTACTACGTGTTTTATCTGCAGTCATATCTGTTTGTTGGGGTGCGTTTTTGACATTCTCCCTGATTTAACCCCAAACTCCAGATCAGGGGCTGCTCCAGTCTCCTGCTGGTTTGCCAGCTTCCCACGCATCCCTTTTAAAGTCTGCACACATTCCCCTTCCATATAACCTGCATTCCCTTGGGGTTTTGACCGGGACCCCCTCCTTATTGCTTCCGTAGACAACATAGCCCATTCCTGCACCCCAAATTTCACGATGAAGTCTCCGATTTCCAGATTCATGCCCCCAGGCTCTCACGCTCCAGTTGGCTGCCTGACACTGATCTGGGATTTCCTGCAGGCCCTTCCACCCTGACGGGACCCAGAATGAGCTCTTGAGCCCCAGCATGGACGTGTGCGGTTGTTGTCTCCGTGTGTCCTGCATGTCACGGACGGTCGCCTTCCTCACTCGGTCTGCCATGAGTGCAGGGAACGTCCTTTCTCGGCTCCGTCCCCAGCACCAGCACACGGGGTCGTGGTCCGCCTCCACGCTCTCCACTCTCCTCAGCCCAGCCTGCCCTGCTCGCGGCCCCTCCCGCTGAGCTGGCCTGGCCTGGGCACCCACATGGAAGCTACACTCCTCCCTGGGCACAACTCTCTTATCACATCTTCAACCCTCCTCGGAACCGAGCGTCAGGCAGGTGCTCCAGACCCGGATGACGTGGTTACGGCGTGGGTGTCCTCTTTCAACCTCCGGGTGGTCTGGTGGGTGCAGTCAGGAGTCCCCCCGCCCTGCACACCCAGGATTCCCACTCTGAAGGCTCAGCACGTGCCAAGGTCAAGGTAAGGTCCATCCCAACTGTAAAACACATAGAGTTATCCAGAAAAAATGCATTTGTGGTGTCACTGTTGAAGAAATTTCAAATAAGCCTCAGATGAGAAGTTGGTCTTCTTGGCTATGCGTTTACTATATTTCTAAACCCACAGAAAACTCCTCACGGCAGCAGAGAAAGACCCCCAGGCACCCCTCCAGCTGGTGGCGGTGAGGTGTCACCACGGCGGTGGCAGCCCAGGCTGGCACCCAGAACCCTCTGCTGGCCCGCGGCTTGTGCACGCGTGGTCGCGAGCCTCTCATTCATACGTTCAGAGGTCCTTGCCGGTGTCCCAGCCCATTTAGGAAGAATATTTACCATGAATCATGAAAATCTCATGAACTCTGGATGGGGTGGAACGGGGGCCACCCTGGATAGAGGGCACCCCGAATCCCGTGGGAAAGTCAGTTCCCCTCCAACCCTGCTGGGCACGGTGGCATAAACAGAAACTGGGGACACTGTCGCTTAGAACGCAAGGGGGGTCGTCATACTGTGAACCAGTGAAGGCCCTCTGCCCCTTGCAGTCAACGTCCACATACAATCAAGCCTCATTCTGCTCACACCTCATGTGTGCTGGGAACGGTGCGTGGCCTCTATTCACACCTTCAGCGGGACGCCGGCAAACGCCCGAGGAGGTTCCCTACTTGAACCTCCATGAGCAAAGGCGTGCCGTGAGCAGAAATCTTTGAGCCTTAGACCTTGGGAAGCCCAACCGTTGGTTCCAAGACACTGGTGACCCCAGACCCAGGAGGAAGGAGCAGAAAGGAGAAGGCGAGCGAATCTGATGCCTGTGCTCCCCCCAGATATGGGAAACCGGATACGCCCCTGGAGCCGGGCCGGGCAATAGGGACCATTCTCTGAGTTCAAAGACCAAATTTCCTCCAAAGAAATCCAAAGATAAGGCAGCTTTCACTATAATCTTGACAAATCCACTTTCACTTCCAATAATCTCCTTGAGAATGACACATTGTAATGCAGTGGGCAGAATGTTCTAGATCCTAAGAAGACCTGGGTTTGGATCCTGTGTTTGTGGCTTCAGGGTTGAACCTCACCAGGCCTCAGTTTCCCCACAGTGGTGACCCCTCGAGGGTCCCCTGATGGCCACACTCAAGGGGCCCAGGATCAATACCCCAGTGACAGTGATGGATGCAGTGTGGGCAGCTGTGCGAACAGCCACTCCAATTGGGGCGCCATCACGGAGCTGTCCTGCAGTGAGGACACCACACTTCGATTTATTCATACCCCTCTGTATCTGAGCAACGTGATGCAACCATCCATCGAGAAGTAATCATCCATTTCTGTATCTTTCCATTAAAAGGGGCGTTTCTCATCGGCTTGACAAAGTGAGTTACGAGCCATTTCAAACCCCACCTGCTGCCGCGAGTTCATCTGGGAGCGCCCCCGTCGCAAGGTGGAGCAGGAGGCAGAGACCACCGGCCCCGAGACGCAGGGATGCACTTGTTTATGCTGACGATCTGTAAAGCTAATCAGGGTGCCCCCCCCCGGGAGCTCTGGGCGTTCGGAGGACGATTTCATTTACTCGGGGGTGCTGGTCTCTATGGTGTCTATGTGGCATTCGTGACTACTACCGTCTGTCGCATTTATAGGACCAAACAGGAAAAAATGGTAAAAGTGTGAATCATACTATAGATTTGCAGGTTGTGAATATTTTACAGTTGAATTCATCAAAAATTTAGCTCCGAGGCTGCTGATGCTGCTGTATAAAGTGCTAACCTGTGGCTCCGACTCCTGATTCATGGGAAGGAGAAACACGAGTGTTTCTGGAGCCGGGCAGTAGGAACCCGCTCCGACTGCTATTTCCTTCCCCGTCTGCATTATTTACAGGAGGCGTGGGGCCAGCTTGGAGCTCCGAGAAACTCCGTTTCGAGCAAAGTTTGAGAAAATACATCACCGGGGCAAAGTTTGCTCACAAAAACCCTGTTAACTCAGGAAGAAATGTAAGTCTTTAGGCCACAAAGCACAGTTGGCACGACGGCCCCGAAGAGACCTGCCCTTTCCTCCAGGCGTCTCTCCAGCTCCGTCCCCAGGTCGGCCCCCTGCAGACCCCGGGCCCACCCTCCGCGCTGGTCCCCAGCTCCACACATGCGCTGTCCCCTCGCACAGGTGCCTGCAGCACCCGCGATCCCGCGTTCCCCAGAGCCCAGCTCCGGGGGGGCTTAGACCCCAGCCAGTGCGCCCGCTTCACCACCTGACCCCCTAGGGCGCGGCCTCCCGCATCTCTGCCCTCCAGCCGCCACCCCGGGTTCAGACAAGTCCCGGGTTCCTGAGTAAACATCACCTCTCCTCCTGTTTGCTTGGGTACCGTGTGCTTGTGCTTCTCCTAGATCACAGGCCTGTCGCAAGGAAGGGTGCGCTTGGGGTGTGTGTGTGTGTGTGTGTGTCTGTCTGTGTGCCTGTGTGTGTGTGTCTGTCTGTGTGTCCGTGTGTCCGTGTGTCCGTGTGTCCGTGTGTGTCTGTACCAGGGGTTTTGCACGTCAGTTCCAGGGACTCACAGGGTCCCAGGGGCTTGATTTGGGGCCCATGAGGTCTGGGCTGTTCTTGTAGTGACAAGAGGATGCTCGTTGCCGTGGTGCCCTCCTCCTCCCAGGAGAACACAGCGGCATTTTCCAGAAGTGACGTGACACGCACTTTCCCCGCAGACTGAATGCAGAAGCAGGAGTGTGCGTGCGGGGACCCTCTGGGATCGGCACAAGTGGGCAGTGCTGCCTCTCCAGTCACCACAGGTTTGTTGTTTTGGACGATACGGTCACCGTCCGTGTAAATACGTTACTGACGTCAACTTGCAGTGGGCGCGTTACTCTAATGTGAATTAGTGAACGAATGTGTCAGCCCCCTAATTTCTAAGGCAATTAATACCGATGGACATAGACCGGTTGGCGAGCAGAGGGGCCAGGACCTGTCACAAGCTTTCAGAACCCCCGCCCTGAACACAGCACAGGCCGCCCAAGCGTGTGAGCTTTGTGTGGGTGGAAACAGACCGGGTGTGCGTGCCTGACTTGTGGCATTATTTCTTGCACACACACTCTGCTGTGTGCAGCTAGAAACACGGGCACTTTCGCGGAGCACGGACTTCGAACGAGCACACACAACACGGCTGCTCTGTCCTGCTGCCCCTGGAGCGTCTGTGCTCACGCATGCACGCCCTTCCCGCGTGTGTAAGGGCGGCTCTGACGGGGAGCAGGCTGTGCACGTGGATGGCCTGACTAAGTCGTGCCGCCTTGGCTCCCGAAGTCCTGTGTCTGGGCAGCTTCCCGTCAGCATGGCTGGGATGTTTGCGGAGCCACACTTGTCCCCAGCGCTGGGTTTCCCAGGCTGGCCGGACACCTGGGCCCTCCGGCTCCTGCCTCCTGTACCCCTGAATGGCTCGCTCCAGGGATGCCGCCCCCAGGTCCCGTCCTGATGCACGCAGGGGGCTCCACGGAGACGGCCACGCGGCGAGGGGCTGAGGCACGCTGTTCAGGAGGGGCCGCTGGGGAGGAGGGGCTGCGTTTCGGTGCTTACACTCTCCGGGGGGCCCTGGGCCACCCCTGTAAGAGGAGGCACCTGACCGGGTGGGGGAGTAAATGGTGGGCAACCGTGAGCCTCCGTTGGCGGCACGTCCACGGAGAGACCCTTCCTGCAAGGCCTCGCCTTCCCTTCCTCCCCTGTGCCAGGGCCACTTTTCTGTTCCCGAGCGTGGCACTTCCCTGTGTTAGAGCGTGGCCCTGTTTCGACTTGTGTTTTGTATTTTCCACGATTCCTGTGTATCTGGAGCAGGAGAGAGGGTCTGTCTGGCTGCGGCCGCGCTCCTCCCCAGTGCCCGCTGCCCTCGCTCGTCGGCACTGTGTGTCCATTCGCTGGCTGTGGGCCTGAGTTTGCCTCGGTGATGTGCCCAGGCTGCTGTTTCTCCACCTGTTGCAATTACTGTCACATCGGATTGTAGGTTTTGACAAACACAGGGAAAATAGGGTGCTGGAAAGAAGGGTCTCCACTTCATCTGCTCAGGGTTTCACTTGCATATTGAATATTCTGGGCCAGCTTTTCCTTTGTTTCCTCGGCCGTAAATGCTCACATAAATCAGTCAAATGTTCCACTTTCCTGCTCTGCTCAAAGAATGACAAAAACATACTCTTGGATTTGCAGGGTAGCCGAGCTGATCGATGCCAGAGTGCAGCCCTGAAACTGCACGAGAAGAGAGGGGCCGACCACCGCTGCCCCAGCCACAGGGTCCCCGCGGCAGAGCGGAGGGGCACGGCTCGCGCACACCTGCCATTGCGGTAATGTCGAAGCTGTGACCCAGCGGCCGACGCGTGTCTCACGGGCGCCTCCGACGCCTACAGGACACCCGCTCGGCATCCGGTCGCCCCCGCCAGACGAGGGAACTCGCTCAGGGCCTGTCCCACCACAGAGCAGCCCGTGGGAGCGAGGGCGTGCCCCGTGGCCCTCCCCGTGGGCAGCCTTGGTCACAGTGAAGAGGCTGACGGCATTGGAGCTCCCGGCCACTGGACAGAGAACCCAGTAGAGAAATGCCCGACCCACACCTCACACAGGGACAGACACGGACAGCAGACCTCACCCGCGATCGGAGAAACGCAGACGGAAAGCGCAGTGCGGTCCCTGCACTCCCACGGGGACTGAGGCTTAAAGCTGGAGGGGCCAGGTGGCAGGCGGGGGGTCACTTGGGCCTCACGCCCCCGTGCTGTCTGCTGCGCGCTCGCCCCCCCAGTCACGTGGGGACCCAGGTGTGCTCGTGTTTCAACACGCAGGTGTGGCTCGTGGCAGGCCATCTGTGTTTCAACAAAGGTAAGAGCACACGGCGAGAACGTTACACATCGCATCACAGCAGGACCTGTAGCAGCCGTGGAACGTGCCGTCACCATGACCGGACTTTGGGACCGCGTGCTACTTTCTTCTTCCCCACACTGGCAGGATGCTGCCCTCGTCCGACCCGTGTCCCCGAGGGGCTTCTCGGAGGAGCTGCTTGGGTGACACTCGCAGGATTGAAAGCCTCCGTGTGTGTCAGAAGTTTCCATTTCTGCCCCGAAGTGGCCCTGGGACGGCATCCTGCACACAGGGAGTGGACAGCGTGGCCTGGGTTCCCTGCTGAGCCAGTGGGGATGGCCCCCACCAGCCCGATGGCCCCGCTCATGGCCGACTCACCCTCCCCCCGCCCCGCACTAAAGCACTCGAAGCAGGTTGATTCCGATCATTTTGGGTGGGATCTGTGGGACGGGCAGCTCGCAGAGAAGGCCTGACCCTTACGTGTGGGTGTTCGGTTCATGTCTGCTTCTGGATTTTCCATTTCATAAACTAGTCTCTGTCTTAATGTGATGTGAATAAAATTCCACTTTGACCAACTTGCTCACTTTTATTTTCATTTGCTCGAAAGAGTAAGAACAGTGGCCCCAGGGCCTCCCCGTGAGCCAGGCCCTGCGTCTGCCTTGTGGCCTCACTTCTCAGGGCCATCCTTACTTTGCTTGTAAATACACCCTCTTCTGCATTGCTGTGCTGGCTGCCGGACCCCAACGCCGCTCCCTCCCTCCCGGAGGCGCGACCCCTCCCCTAGCGGGGATTGCGGAGAAAATCTAGCATTTCACGCACGATTCTTTTAAGTCTGTGTTACCGGCATTTGGCTTTTGTCTCAAGAATGATTTACGACAATTGCGTTGGTTTTAAATCCATTACTGAAACAGTGTGGAATCCGTTCTGTGTGCAGAGGCTCTTGGAGAGAAGAACGTGGGCCTGTGCGTCATCCCCCCTGGAGTTCGTGGCGGGCCTGGGGATCTCAGGCTGGCCTGGGGATGGGTCTCAGGTTGGCCCGGGGGTGGGTCTCAGGCTGGCTGGGGGGCGGGTCTCAGGTTGACCCAGGGTGGGGGTCTCAGGCTGGTCTCCAGGGATGGGGGTCTGAGGCTGGCCTAGGGGTGGGGATCTTGGGCTAACCTGGGGGTGGGTCTCAGGCTGACCCAGGGGTGGGGGTCTCAGGCTGACCTGGGGGCGGGTCTCAGGCTGGCCTCCGGGGCTCTCAGGCTGGTCTCCGGGGGTGAGGGGGGGTCTCAGGCTGGTCTCCGGGGCTGGGGGTCTCAGGCTGGCCCGGGGCTGGGGGTCTCAGGCTGCCGCTGTGCTCCTGGGGCCTGACCCAATCACCCTCCCCAGGCTTTCTTGCACCCCTGCTCCTGAGCCTCTGAACAAATTCATGTGTTTCTTTTATTTTCTTTTTCTAAAAATGTCCACCTATCACTTCAGATGTGTGAGGACTTATTTTGTTTTGCCTTATTTTTCCCTTCTTTTTAAGAAAGTCCTCGAGTGACAGAGGACGGCAGATTTCATGCCCGTCCTGAGTTGGATGTGTGGTCTGCATGGACTCCTCCCCATCAACCCCTTTCCCAGCTTTCCTGCCCTCTCTTGGGGACTGGGAGCCCCTGGGGCCGGCACCGCTGCTCCAAACCCCTCCCTTCCCCTCCTGCTGCACAACTGTGGGTGATGTCACCCCAACACACAGGGTTCATGTGAGCTGAGCTGTCATCCCATGACATGGCCTGGGGTGCAGTGAGCGGTGAGCCTCCTGCCTGGAGGTCAGTGAGTTGCAGACCACACGGGCCAGTGGGAGGTATGCTGGGGCCACCCCCCTCCAGCCTGGGGAACTCGGCCTCATGTGGCTTCACCTCTGCCTTTGCGGGGCTGCTATTGGGAAGTCAAGGGTGCCTGTATTACGTTTGGTGTGCCTGGGTCACCTTTCCAACCTCCGCCCTCAGCTTTCCTCTCCAGGCCATGCCCACTCTTTTAGGGGTTCCTTCCCTTGTGGGGAACCTCCTTCCCCACCAAGCCCTCTGGGCAGAAGCTCACCACTCCTGACGTCCGTAGCCCCTGTGTCTTCTGGGGGACAGTTTCTGGCTGGTGCCCAGCAACGTCCTTCAATTCAGGCCCAGCTGCAGCATGTCTGGCAGATTTCTTTAAAAAAAGTCCCAAAGACAGATGACATGTGTATCCATATGCCAGGGCAGCCGTGACAACTGTCACAGTCCAGGTAGCTCAAAACAGCAGAGATTTATTCTCACACAGTCTGGAGGCTGGAGACCGAGATCCAGGGCGGGCAGGGCCACGCTCCCTGCAGAGGCCCTGGGGCAGGACTCTCCCTGCCTTTTCCAGCCTCCGGTGCTGCCGGGCTGTGGCCATGTCCCTCTGATCTCGGCCTCTCCTTGTGCGTCTGTGGGTCCTCTCCTCTCCCACAAGGACTCCAGGCATTGGATGATCTTTTCTTGAGTCCCTTCACTTGGCCAGGCTTGGACACGTCCTTCTGGGGACCCAAGTGCCCCCACTACACTCCGTTCCCCACCACGTCATTTCACACACATCTGTCCACCTGGAGCCTCACCCTCCAGAGTCCCGGTCAGAGGGTGAGCTGGGTGTCAGCAGAAATCAGCAAGAGTAAATATGTGACAGTTTTGCCTGTGGGAATATTGCCTTCTGGAACCTGGCCCACTTGGATAGGAACTTGCATCTCCCAAGTCATACACCAGCTCAGAAAGCGCCTCCTCTCCCGACCTCCCAGGGTGACTCTGGGACCCACATTCCATGAGCAGATGGGGTTCTCCCCACTTTCTGGCAGGTGAGCATGGCCTTGGCCCCGGGGCTGCTCCCCGCGGGTGACTGACGTGCCTCGTGTTGCTGCTGTTGGCAGTGGTTGGGATGGTGCTGACACCCTCCATGCCCCTGTGACAGGCGCAGTGACAGTCTCTGGAGTCTCCCACTCTGAGAACCAGCAAAGATGAAACAGCCCCAGCACCAGGCACTTGGCTGAGAAGCACACAGTCGTGCCCACACAGCTGTGGTGACCTGGTTAATTAGAATTCGGGGACATTCACTTTAGTAGAAAAGCAATTAGGGGGTCTGCCTGCCTGTGTGCTAGAGCGAGCTGGTGATGAAGGAGGGAGGGCTGGATAGCTTGCATCCTCCAGATGGGAATCAGCATGCTCCCCGAGAGCGAACCATTGCCAGCCCTGCTTTCCATCCGCCCAGAGGGGACATGCTGGAGCGTGTACAAAAATAACTCCGGATTTCAAGTTGGCCTCAGCATCCTAGCTTTACAGGGGTTGATCCTGAAATCACAATTTTGTGTCTCAAGTATTCACAGTTCCCTCTGTGCCCTGCTGGCCATGGACGGCTGGTGCTGCCGTGTGGGTGGGCATGTTCTTTTATGGGTCTTTCTCAAAGAACACAGATGAGTATAGTTATCACCACTCGATGCTGCCAGAGCCATATTTGTAGCTTGCAACAGGCCCACTCATTCATTTGATGACAGTTCATTGATCCACACGTCCTAAGAATATAAGATGCAGACGACTCAGAGCAAGAAGCAGTACGTTTGACCAGCAAGTGGGCATGTCGTTGATTAGGGATTTGTGGAGGGAGGTCCAGACAGTGCCCTGGGTACAGCTGGTGGTAAGGGAGGTTCCTCTAGTCAGGTGTCACAAAGGACGCACCCATCGCAGCACGGAGAGGGCAGAGCAGACAGGCAGAGACCTGGGGCACAGACAGGTGCACAGGTATAGACACATGAGGACTGGGGCACAGACAGGTGCACAGGTATAGAGACACACGAGGACTTGGAAAGAGTCCTGGAAGGCCGTGCAGTCCTGCAGAGAAGTGATGTGATTCACGTAGCAGTGTTGGAGCCTTCCTCCGGCAGCTGCTGTGTGGAGAGGGTGTCTGAAGCAGGCAGAGGAAGGCGGGTTATTGGGGGTAGCTTTAGGGATGGTGGGAGTTTGGGCCAAATGAAGACAGACGAGGAAGAGATAAGTGACCAGCTAGGACTATCCAGGAATCATGGAATGGTGAGTAGGCAGGGCCCAGAAGGACAGAGGAGTGCAGACCCTTGAGCCATGCCCTTGCTAGGTTTCCTGGAGCTGGTGGCCAGCCAAGCATTGGACCAGGGATTTCATTGTATATGAATTATGTCTAAATAAAGATGTCAAAAAACACTTTATCATAAGATAGAAAAAATAGACGAAATAGACAAACCCTCAGAAAAATAAACCTTACTAAATTGGCACAAACAATAGCAAATCCAAATTGTTTAAAATCTAACAAAGGAGATTGCCCTATAATCAAAATCCCCGACACACACGTCCAAACACACAAACTTCAACTTAGTCGCCTCATGGCTGGGCTGAAGTATTCTAAATATTTAAGAGCTCAGATCTGTTTTAACCAAACTATTCCAGAGATTATGAAATGAAAGAACATTTCTCAACTCATTTAGGAGACCAGCATGACCTTAGCATCGAAGCCTGGAGAACTAAAAGAAGAGAAATTTATAGGGTGGCCTCTCTTATAAACATAGACAAAGAAATTCTAAGCGAAACACTAGCAAACCAAACCTGTACACATATAATAGTATAAATGATCATAGCCAAGTTTGCCTTATTCCAAGAATGCAATCTGGTTTAACATTAAAATATTAGCTAATATTCTGTTTCCAGGTCAGATATACAAAGTCGTAAGTGAACATTGTTTGCACTCTAACAATTAAAGCATTCCAGATACTTGAAAAAATATATATGTCAAAGGGAAGAAAATCAAGAGTCCAGGATGAAAGCAACACAAATGATCTAAGGTCCAGATAGTCAGGAATTAGTGCTGTTCTTGCCCCTGGTGGAACTGCAGGAGCAGAAGGAATCCTATACATACAGACAAGAGAAGCCCATCAAAGTTCTTACAGACTTTCAACAATATGGTCTAGCATCAAATAGCCCCTAGATAATATGTAGCAGCAGGGACTTCTCTCAAGTACAAGTCAGATGCTTTCAAAATTGGGACTCAGTGCAGGAGAGCTGAGAGAACCCCCAGATCCTGAGGATGGTTGGGGTGAAATGGGGTTGCTGAGACAAATCACTGATGCACTCTAGGCTTTCAAATTTAATCAACAGAGAAAGGGGAGGAGAGCTCATAAGGATCCCTTTAAGGAATCGCAGTCCTTCCCAAGTGGTAAGAGTACCACGGGCAGTGCCCACAGAGCAGGTGGCAGGGCATAGGAGGAATGCTCTGAGCTCAAAGGGGCTGGGTTAGGACTGGAGGAGAGCCCTAACTGGGGCTGGGGTCCCCAACAACCCAAACACAGGCCACCAAACCCACATTAGGAAAACACCATCCTCGGAGGCACTATTCTCTTTAATGCACAGAGTCTAGGCTCTGATAAGAGAAATTTTTGATACATCCTCTCAAAATATTGAAACCAATGATAAACTGATGCAGAGCCCAGAACCAGCTCAGCTGAGGGGCAGACTTACCTCCCATCCTAGGAGCCTGGTATTTGAGACGGTGCCCTGTTCTGGGTGTGAATATTACTGACTGTAGACTGGGCTGTTCTTATGTGCAGTATGTCCAAATGGTTTTAAGAAATCATATGCATACACGTACATGGAAATGTGACCCATTTTCAAGAGAGGAAACAGTGAATAAAAGAAGAGCCGGAGAAGACTGCTGTGTTGAATCATCAGAAGGGACTTTAAAATAATTGAATTAGAAAATGCCAAAGACCTAGTGGATATATATTAAGAACAACAAAAATGAAAAATGTATAATGCAGGGAACAAAATTGTTGAATTAGAAGCCAATATACAATATATTTAAATTAAAAGAGAAATGCAAAAAAAAGTTTAAAAACAGAAAAAAAGCATACAGTTAAGACAACATTAAATGGTATAAAAATATAATTGAAGACTCAGAAGGAAGAGATAGAGAAAATGAGACAAAGGAATATTTGAAAAGATAATTTTCAAGAATTTTCTAAAATCAGTGAAATGCGTCAGCCTACAGATTCAAGAAGCCAGGGGCGCCTGGGTGGCACAGCGGTTAAGCGTCTGCCTTCGGCTCAGGGCATGATCCCTGTGTTATGGGATCGAGCCCCACATCAGGCTCCTCTGCTATGAGCCTGCTTCTTCCTCTCCCACTCCCCCTGCTTGTGTTCCCTCTCTCACTGGCTGTCTCTATCTCTGTCAACTAAATAAATAAAATCTTAAAAAAAAAAAGAAGCTCAAAACCAAAGCAGGATAAATGACAAGAGAACCAAGTGTAGGTTCATCCCAGCTAAGATGCTGACACTCAAAGACAACAGCAGACTTAAAAACAACCCAGAGAAAGTTTTATTATTGAAAGAAAAAAAAGGTTTCTCACCAGAAACAAAGTTGGAAGTCAATTAAATGACATCTTTAAGGTCCTAAAATAATAAAAATTGTTAATTTGTAATTTTATAGCAGATGAAAATACCCTGTAAAGATCAAGGAGAAATAAGGACATGCTCAGTCAAATGGGAGAGAATCTGTCTCTTTCTGTCCTAACCAACAAAAAGCACTGAAAGAAGGTCTCTGGGTTGAGGAGAAGCAACATCAGTCAGAAGCGCAGGTCCATGAATGAGGATGAAACTCTGGAGAATGTCAGGATCTGTGAAATAAGAGAGATCTATCCTCTCTCTTTCACACACAAATTGATGTATATTCATTGTGTATATAAAAATATATACATCTTAAGAAAACGATTATTTAAGGCAAAAATAATTGCCGAGTGCTCTGAGGCATGTTGGGCTCCACTATGTAGTGATAACCCACAGGCCAAGAGGTGGGTGAGGGGAACGCACTCTTGTCAGGTTCTTGCCAAGGTTGTGAGACAACATGGCGTCCCTGGGAATACAGTTACTGAGGGTTGAAGCTAGTCTCTGGGGGAATATCTAAGCACAATACAGGAATAGCTAAAGAAAAAAAAAACACAGAATACAGAAAATAAATGTTTATGCAGAATAAAGTGGAACAAAGATGGAACTGAATCAGTGTTGGACAAACTTCAGAACAAGAGCCTTGACATCTCTCCTAGCAAGGACTCCCATCAGGTGTGAGCACTCAAAGTGAAAGGTAAGTGCTGTGAGGCTCAGAACAAAACAAACAAAAGAAAGACAAAGGCACACTAATGTTTCCCTCTAGAGACAGACTTAACTGTAAAGACACAGGACAGATGGATGGATGGGAGGCGGAGGGAAGAGGTCCCACTCTGACACTGGCCATACTGATATCAAACAGCAGACTTTGAGAGAATGAGTTTTACTGGACACGAAGACAGCCGATTTTATAATGATAAAGTGATAAAATCGTTGAAGAGACATAATACCATTAGATAAGTATTGGCCTAACAACAGACATTCAAAACACATGGCAAAATTGTCAGAAACAAAGACAGAAATATGTAGACACACAACCATGACTAGCAGTTTTTAATCACCAATCTTTCAATTACTTGATAAACTAGGGAAAATATCTCTGTAGAATATGAAAATAATTATCAATCAACGCGTATCACTTGACATTTATAGAACACTATAGCCAACCTCTGCAGGGTGTGTGTTCTTTGCAAATGCTTAAGAAATGTTCTTCAATATAGACCCTATCTGGGCTGTAGAAATAAGTATTGACATATACAAAGGAATCAAACACAAAAAGAATTATACAGAATATATGCTCAAATAATGGTTTTAGATTAGAAATCAATAAAAATGAGATACTTAAATCATCCACAAATTTTTGGAAATTACCCTCTGACTGCTGATTCCTGCATGGTTTGAAGAAGAAACCATAGAGGGAATGAGACCATATTTCAAATCACACTATAATGAGAACCTAACATATCAAAACCAGTGGTAGGCAGCTAGCAGAATTTAGAGGGAAATTTATGGCTTATGTCTTTAAAAGTGGTGTGGATAAATAAACTATGATCCCACCTTGAAAACCCAGTAAAAGGAAAGCACAGTGAGTAGAAGAGCTAAGATCAGAGATCGAGACACGTCTCCGAAGGGAGGGGCGGAAGCAAACATGAGCGTGTGGGACGTCGTCAGGATAAAGAGCTTCTGCACAGCCAAGGAAACAGGCAGCATAACTAAGAGTCAACCCACGGAATGGGAGAAGGTATTTGCAAAGGACACCACAGATAAAGGGCTGGTATCCAAGATCTGTAAAGAACGTATCAAACTCAACACCAAAAAACAAATCATCAAGTCAAAAAATGGGCAGAAGACGTGAACAGGCACTTCTCCAAAGAAGACACACAAATGGCCAGCAGACACATGAAAAAAATGTTCAACATCATTAGCCATCAGGGAAATTCAAATGAAAACCACATTGAGATACCACCTTACACCAGTTAGAATGGCCAAAATTAACAAGACAGGAAACAACAAGTGTTGAAGAGGATGTGGAGAAAGGGGATCCCTCTTATTTACACTGTTGGTGGGAATGCAAGCTGGTGCAGCCACTCTGGAAAACAGTATGGAGGTTCCTCAAGATGTTAAACATTGAGCTACCCTACAACCCAGCCATTGCACTACTGGGTGTTTACCCCAAAGATACAGACGTAGTGAAGAGAAGGGCCATATGCACCCCAATGTTCATAGCTGCATTGTCCACAATAGCTAAATCGTGGAAGGAGCCGAGATGCCCTTCAACAGGTGACTGGATTAAGAAGCTGTGGTCCATATATACAATGGAATATTACTCAGCTATCAGAAAGAACGAATTCTCAACATTTGCAGCAACATGGACGGCACTGGAGGAGATAATGCCAAGTGAAATAAGTCAAGCAGAGAAAGACAATTATCATATGATTTTACTCATATGTGGAACATAAGGAATAGTGTGGAGGACCATAGGGGAAGGGAGGAAAAACTGAAGGGGGCGAAATCAGAGAGGGAGATGAACCACGAGAGACTCTGGACTCTGGGAAACAAACCGAGGGTTACAGAAGGGAGGGGAGTGGGGGGAAGGGGTAACCAGCTGATGGGCATTCAGGAGGACACGTGACCTGATGAGCACTGGGTGTTATACGCAACCAATGCATCATTGAACCTCACATCAAAAACTTATGATGTACTATATGTTGGCTAATTGAACTTAATAAAAAAAGGGAAAAAAAGAAATCAACACAATAGAAAACAAACAGAAAGAAATCAACAAAAAAAGGTGTTTCTTTGAAAAAATAATAGTAATAAACTTCTAACAACACTGAGTGCAACAAGAGGAAGAAAATAGAAATCACCAACATTAGGAAGCACAGACATTAAAAGCACCGGAAGTTTTGTAAGGACAAATTATTAATTCTTCATGAACAGAATCTCAACAACTTTGATGAAGCAAAAAATTCCTTGAAAAATACAAAGTATCAAACTGGACACAAGAGGACAGAAAATCTAAGTAAACCTATGCCTATTATGTAAATTGAATTCATAATCACAAATATTCCCAAGAAGGACATTGCATATTCAGATGGCTTCCTCAGAGAATTCTACCAAACATTTATTATTAATACCAATATCACACAAACTCTTTCATAAATAGCATATGAAGAAGTCGAGTGCCGGCAAAGGAACCATCCGGAAGTAGAACTGCAGACCCACCGTGGCTCTTGCACAGGGCGCAGAAATACTAATGGAACACCACCGTTCAAATCCAGCGAGAAATGACAAGATTAAAACTGTGACTAAGTGCGGTCTACCCCAGAACGCAAGATTGGCTTAGTAGTCACAGATCAATGTACTCTATTTCATCAGGAGAATAAGACGAGGTACGGACGTGGTTATCTCCGCAGATGCAGGAGAGCCGTATGGTCGTGTTCGGTACCCAACGTAGCGAAACTTCTCTGCCAAGTAAGAGCGGACGTGGGTCTGCAGAATCTGATAAAAGAGCATTTGTGAAAAGCCTGAAGCTACCATCTTAATTAATGGTAAAACCTGAATGTGGCCCAGCAACCCCACTTGAGCGGACATGCCCGAGAGTGGAAAGAGGAGTCTCGAAGGGATAGTTGTACACGTGTGTTCACAGCAGTATCACTCATGATAGCTCAACGTGGACCCAACCCACGTGTCCATCAGTGGATGGAGGGATACACAAAACGTGGTCCGTCCAGAGGATGGAAGAGTAGTCAGCCTTCCCCAGGGAGGAAACTCTGACACCTGCTAGAACTGGGCGAACCTCGAGGACGCTGTGTTGAGGGAGATGAGCCAATCACACACACACACCGAATGCCATGACTGCACTCACGTGAGGCACCCGGAGGAGTCAGACAGAGACAGAGAGGGCTGCTGGTGCCGGGGGCTGGGGAGGGGGCAATCTCGGAAGACGGAAAAGTTCTCGAGATGGGGGCTGTTGATGTTTGTACAGTATGAATATAGATAAAACCACTCACACACAGTTAAGATTGGCTAATTTTATGCTATGCGTGTGTTCCCACATTAAAAAAATTGGAAAAAAATCAGGAATAAATCTCGGATATCTACTTGTTCTATTTCTAAAAATTATATAGGAGGTTCTTATCAGTAAGTTAAGTTAAAAAAGAAAATAAAAACAATGACAACTGGAAAAAACCAAAGCCTACATTTTGTGTTTTCCAGCAACTGTGTGTGCATGGGAGGTCGGCAGCACAGAGCGAGTGTGCCCACTGAGCAAGGCCGCGGGGAGCAATCCCGCCATGCAGGTGACAGGCCCGCCCCAGGCATTTACCTCCTAAGACTTGTATGAGTTTGTTTACGCGGCGTTGTTCATAACGGCCCCAAACTGAAAACAGCCAAGAAGTCTACCAGTAGGGAGCAGATAAACAACTCGTGTGCACACGCACGATGGTAACCTTCCCCAGCAGTAGGGAAACGTGTGTTCCTGTCCGTGATGCCACAACACGGGCGCATCCCAAGAACACATCGGCACAGGGGCGAAGGCAAAAGTGCACGTGCTGTGTTGCATTTGTAGGGGACTTGAATCAGGCAAAACTGACCAGCGGTGATGGGAAACAGGTACTGGCGCTCGGGGTGCACATGGGAGGGGACGGGGGGAGCTTTCTGGGAGGACGGGAATCTGTTATATCCTGTTTCAGGTGCTGGTTCCACAGACGTATACAAGTGCTAAAACTCACCGAGTGGAACATTTAGGAATTTTGTACTTTCGTATGTCAGTTATAGCTTAACTTAAAAAAAGAACTGAAAAAAATTAATGTAATTTACCACGTTACTACCCATGCTAAAAAATCATTAGTTTAATAGGTGCAAATAAAGCGTTTGAAAAGCATCGAGTTGGTTCATGATAAAAACTCTTAGCAAATGGAAAGGAGGGTGGAACTCCCTGAATCTAATAGAACGACATACGCAAGGATGGGATAACGCACTTCTCACCGGAAACTGGGAATGAGAGAAGGCTGCTTATCGTCACCACTGGTTTTTAACATTGGGCTGGAGATTTTGCACAATACAGTAAGGCAAGGGGGGAATGAGTGCAGGGATCGGAGGGTAAGAAATGGAGATTATTTGAATACAACATAATTGATTATATAAAACTTCAAAAAGGTCATAGAATAATTTTTAGAATTAATAAGTTACATTTATCACGGTTACTGGAACAAGGTAAATATCAAGTTTGTTTTTACATAAAAGCCAACAATTAGAAACAGAATTTTAAAAATGTTATATAAATAGTATCAAAATTATTAAACACATAGGAATAAATCTAATGAGAAGTGCACACGACCTCGGAAGAGAAAATGTTACTGGAGAAATTAGCCTAAGGTAAACCGTGAGTGTGTGTGGCCAGGGCAAGTTTTCGGTCTAGCTCCCGTTGGAGGGGGCCCTTTGGGCAAAGGGACAGAGGTCGGGAGGCTGGAGTGAGCAGCGGTCAGGAGGCTCTCGTATTTGGGGCAGCGGGAAGTGGGAGGTCTACCCAGGGCCATGCTTGGGCGTTTGGATTGGAAGTATCTTGGACAGATGATGTGGCGAGGTCAGAGGTGAAGGACACGACCAGATGCAAGGGCGTGGAGCCCATTTAATCCACCACAGCGGGGTGAACGTTGATTTGGGGTCTCACGAGGGGGTGGCAGGCCTGTTGCCCCTCTTGCTTGGTGGCGTGGGAAGGCCTTGATTTTGGGTTTGGGTGTGCCAAGAGGGAGGCGCCGGTTACCCCCCAAGCAGAGACGGCCTGAGGGCAGCGGTCCTCAATTCCATCTGCCTGCTTTCCGCCTTAGTCAGCGGCGCTCTGCTGTCTTCACGGACAACGTTGACCTCTAGCACCCCAGGCTCTGGCCTCTTGGGAATCCCGGTGACCAGCGCCACTGTCCTCCGAGGCTGAGCGGCTTTCCCGCTCTCCGGATGTGGCCCACGTGCCCCATCGCGCTCAGAACGGGTACTTTGGAGGGGACGCATGCCACGAAGACCATCTCTGCTCCCTGGGCTCCAGAGAACGACTTTTAAGTGGGTTTTGCTATCGCCCGCCCTCCATTCTGTAGGGGACCGCTCTGCTGAACTCATTCAGAGGATTTGCAGTGTGTTACACGGTAATTGCCGGCTACGAAACTCTCCCTGTCCCCCGAGCCCTTCTGGCAGCTGACAAAACGAGGGTGTGAAATAACTTTCTGTTCCCTGTTAATAATGTTGGGGGGAATGCAGAATCGATGCTTTTAAATATTTCAGGCCTTCCACTCAGATATGGGCAAACAAAGCAGAAACAAATGGCAAGACTTACATGCCAGTGGCGGGTAGACTAATGACCCCATGCGTTAACTCATTAAACAAGTGGGCTGGGTATCCCCCCACTGAGGACCTGCTCCACGGTGGCTCAGGCTGGGTCAATGGCTGGCACAGCCCCGGCCGCCTCAGCCCGGCTGCCTGGAGTGTGTTCGGGGACACAGGGACGGCGGGGACATCTCCGTGGGATGTACCGGCCACCCCCAGTGCTGTCCAGTGTGGCCGCTGCGCGTACGACCCTTCAGGAGCCGAGGGAGGCCACCGCACACTACGAACCCTTTGCCTATCAGACGAAAGACACAAGGTGGGTGACAGTTCTCAAATGCAGTGTTCCCGAAGCTTTGTATAAAGTTACTCGTAAGCTCATTCGATGGGGAACCCCAACCAAAGACGTCAGAAGCTGCGACGTCTCTCCTCCGTCACCATCAGTCTGTCCTCGGCGCCCGTGCCCTGGGTCACTCTGCCAGCAGCAACCGCCGACTGCTGTGTGGTCAGATCAAGGGCACTAGGAGTCCTTGTCTCGTTCTTACGCGGCTGACCGCTCCCTCTGGAGCAGCCCCTCTTCTTCATTGATCCTATAAAATGATTCCTTGCTGGATCTTCTCGTGCCTCTCAGGCCTCTTCTCGTGGTCCCTCAGAACCCTTACTTTGCTTCTTGTCCTTTGTCCGTCTCCTGTGTGCCGCTGGGCTGTGGATTCCATCTGCTCCCCTTTTTGTCCGTGCTCTGCTGGGGAGGAAGCCCACGGGAGTGGGAGTGGACCTGCCCGTTGACTTTCATAGCTTAGCTGCACGTTCTGTGAAGGGAGGCGGGGAGGCGCGTGTTTCTGGAAGAGCACGTGTGTGCAGCGTGTTGGGAAACTCCGCGTGCTCTCGGTCAGGGGTCCCACACTGGTGTGCATAGGTCAGGGCGTCTCCAGCCGGACGTTTCCCTGGAGCTGCCAGTCTGATGGCAGCTCCCACATGCGTATGGGCCTCACACCCACTGAGTCCAGGCTCCGCCACCATCTTCCACGCCTCCCGTAAATCAGCTAGAACGCCATGAGCTCCTCAAATCCCCGAGAAGTGCTGGGAAGTCTTCAATAACCGGCTCTCAGACCACAGCCTCCTGGCTTCCGAGGTCTCTCCACTATTCCAGGAACACCCATTTTACATGCACGTGGCTGCCAGTGGGTCCGTTTCACTCTGCCGGCCCCCAGCTCAGTCCCCTCCCAGTCGTGCAGGACGCTTGGCCCACTCTCCCCTGCGGCTGCTCCCACCAGGCCCGAAATGACTCTCCGCTTGCCCACAGTTTGACTTCGAATATCACTGAGTCACCTGCTACACTGTTGGAGAAAGCCACAAGATCACTCAGGCCGATGACATGTCACCGGGATGGCTGACCTCCCCCAGCACGGCCGACCCTCCCCTGGCACCTGCCGCTGTGCTGGGGTGTCCCTCACCCCTCCTGTTGAGGGCATCACCCCATCGTCCTGGCTGCACACCTGTCCCCGCTGCCCCGTCCGCCCCTCATTGTGGACTCCCTTCCCTGCTTGTCCCTCTGGCCTGCGTCATAGCACTTTCCCTAGTAATGCAAACGTGCCCGAGCTGTTCTCATCTTAGTGAGAAATAGACCGGTAGATACTAGGTGAAGAAAAAGCATGGGAGCCCTCTGTGTGTTCCCCTCGCCAGATGGGTCAGGAGCGGTCCTGCTCACCCCTCTCACGGCCCAGAGTCCCAGGTCCGCCCGTCCCCTCTCCCACCTTCCGCTAGAAACTCCTCCTGCCCAGGTGGCCTCCTGCTAGTCTGGTGGCCACAGGTACTCCTCTGTGGGGCCGCTCGCCACTCTGTCCTCTTTTTTATGTAAATTCAGTTAACGTGGAGTGTATCACTAGTGTCAGAGGTAAAGGCCGGTGATGCGTTATTTGCATGTAACGCCCAGTGCTCATCCCATCGCGTGCCCCCTTCCTGCCTGTCGCCCAGTCACCCCAGCCCCCACCACCTCCGCTCCAGCAGCCCTCTGCTTCCTATGGCTAAGAGTCTTATGATATATCTCCTTCTCTGATTTCATCTTGTGTTATTTTCCCCACCCTTTCCCTGTGTTCATCTGTTTTGATTCTTAAATTCCACATATGAGTGAGGTCATATGGTAATTGTCTTTCTCTGACTTATTTCTCTCAGCGTAACACCTTCTAGTTCCATCCATGTGGTTGCAAATGCAAGATTTCATTCTTTTTGATGGCTGTGTAATACTCCATTGTAGATAGACCACACCTTCTTTTTTTCCCCCATGGTTGTTAGGAGTGTGGGCTTTTTGGTTTTTTATGATATGTTCGTGCCCATACAGTACATCCTTAGTTTTTGATGTCATGTTCCATGATTCATTGTTTACGTACAACACCCAGGGCTCCGTGCATTACGTGCCCTCCTTAATACCCATCACCGGGCTAGACCACATCTTCTTTTTCCAGCCTAGCCACTTTCTTATTGCTTTGAAAGAAGGGGATGAGGGTATGTTCCCACTTTCTGGACTTTGACTCATGTCAACTCTGCACATACAGATTTAAAATAATTCCTTTTTTTTTTAAATTTTATTTTATTATATTGTGTTAATCACCATACAGTACATCCCCAGATTCCGATGTAAAGTTTGATGCTTCATTAGTTGCGTATAACACCCAGTGCACCATGCAATACGTGCCCT